>NW_007059657.1:0-5080 GCF_000164805.1 Carlito syrichta
GGTCCCCAGCCTCCCGGGGGCGAGTGTCAGAGACCCACTGCAGATCTCCCTTGCAGAGGGCTTCAGACACCGGGTTGCCCGGTCGCCATCTTGCCCAAGCTATATTTTTTTATATGTCAACATTATATTACCGTAATTAAGAAGAGAAGATCTTAAAGTTGTAATTTCTAATGAAATTCCAAACTCAACCTGATCTTTCAGGAAACTCTCAAGGATAAATTATCCCACCTAGAGGAAAAGGAATGGAGTTTTATAATCCCAAATCTCAATAATTAGTTACTGCCACTCTTGGAGGGATAGAGATGGGTACAAAAATTCCTAAGCATTTCTGACTTTTTAGCCACAGGAAGCTCCAGTGCTCAAAGGCATTCATATGAATAAATTTACATAAGTAAACTCTTAGCTGTAAAGAACAAAGAATCTGATAGAGGGGTTCTGAACTGAAAAAGTGATTCAAGGGACTGGAGATGGTGGGACAAGGGCACCAACTATGTTCTTTAAACAAAGGTGACATTAATATATTTTTTTCCCTATAATAGCTCCATTGCTAATTATAGAGTATAGTTTTAATGTGTGATAGGTGTGATAGAGAAACGAACTGGAGGGATATTTTACAATATTGCATTGGAAGAAAAAAATGCAATTTATATAAGATAAGGTTAAAATGTCCTCCATAGCTGAAGATTGAAATATAAATTATTTACATACTTAAAGTACATATTATATCAACAAGGTGTCTGGATAGTGTGTATAGATTGGCCTAAACAACTACTAGAAAGCCACTGGAAACACAGTTAATGTAGACAGGCTCCATGTAGTACTTTTAACAAGATTATTTAGAGTATTCTTAGAGACATTCTGATTACAGTTCACTGTGACAACTTCTTATTATAATTTTCAGTAATTATTCCAGTCTCAGAACTGAAGGCCTTGCTTGTGTTTTAAGAAAACAAAATTATTTTAGTATACCTCCAAATATATAATATGCAAATTACGACTTTTCTGAAAATATAACATTAAAGCACCTTGCATACCAGTTTATGATCTTCATTACTAGCAGATGAATCATGATTATATTCTTAGAAAATAAAGTGATTTATTAATTCATCAGTTAATTACTAAGTGCTAGCTATTGTTAGGCAATGCACTAGGTCATGGAAAGGCAGATAGTATGTGTATAATATTATATATTATATATTCTTTCCTCATAGACCTCCCCATTTTTGTGATAACTAATATCCCATCCTGAAATTTAGCATACTATTGAAGTATGTAATGAACTGCCTGGGAGGCATTGGTTTTAAAGACAGCCATATGCTGTGATGCTTGCAAAAATTTTCCCTGAAGTTTCTACAAAACATATTCAACTTGTTTTTTAACGCTTAATTTCTGCTAAGGCAAAATATGTCACATTCAGACAGGACTAAGTCACATTAACAAAAACATTATAAAATAGTTGCTTTTTACACTGGGAAGCATAATTTTTAATGTGTTCAAGCAGTGAAACAATTATCTATAAAAATGTAAAGAAATTCTTCAACCAAGGAATTTAAAATATAATAAAGAGACATGAAAGAGTGAGTAAAGAAACACCATACAATTTTTAAAAACCATTTTTTACTATAGAATTTATTTTATCTTAACTCATGGAAGGTGAGTCCACAATGAAAATCTAATTAAAAAGGAGATAAATGCAAAGAAAAAAAGAAAATAAATAATGATAATCATACTACCCAGAGACAAGTAAGTTTAGACTTCCAGTGAACATTTTTTCAGACCTTTATGCGTCTATATTTTCCACAAAAAAATGCGATTATACTACACCCATCATTTGCTAGAGTGTAATTTTCAATTAGCAATATAATGTGAAAAGTACTGTATAATTGCAAATGTAGTTCTACATAATAATTTCAAAGACAGTTTACTGTTTCATTTCAGGAGATCATAATCTTTAAAAGCAATTAGTTCTTTTGAGTTCCAAGGATTATTATATGTTAGGTTATAGGACATATTGCCAAACTTTACTGTAGAGAGATCATCACAACTGCTATTCCCCTAAGTGCTATTGAGTAATAGCTATTTCTTCACCCTCTCCCAATTATGAGTTTTGTTAATATTATAATCCTGACTTTATGAGTATGTGTATGTATTTGTGAATTATTCATTTCTCTTGATGGGACATTTGCCTACTTCTTACTGATTTTTAAGAACTCTTAATCATAAAACAGTGTTAACATGAAATATGTGCTCTAGATAATATGTTATTTAACATCATTTGTATTGTATTTGACTAACAAAATTAATTATATAGTTGAACTTATGTTTTATATTTTGTTAATTTATGCTTTGTGTTATTATTGAAAGATTATTTACTAGCTCAAGATTACACAAACATTTGTCAAGTTATTTCTAATATGTTGATTTTGTAGTTTAAAATATTCTTTAGAATAAATGAATCACTTGTATCAATATATTTCACTAAAATTATCTATTCCTCCAATGCAAATATTTTGACAATTTCTTGTACCAGAATTATATTGCTTTGAGGACTGTAGATTTATCATCTGTTTTAGATACCAATGGGTCAATTTTTTCTTTTACATAGAAATTTTAAATCCCATAAATCTTTTTACACACATATATTTTGACAGATTAACTTTATAACCATTTAATGAAGTACTCATAACATTCTTTGGGGTTTTGATTGGAATTAAATTACATTTATAAAATTAAAAAATTGACTTCTTTTTTTTCTATTCAGGGTCATGGCACAAATAACTGTCACTAGAGTGTCAGAAATTTATTCATGTTTTATAAACATCACTTTTAAGTTTATGATAAGAACTTTACGTCAGTGATGCTCTTCTGAATGGAAAGTTTCTCATTCTATTTTTCTACCTGGATATTCTTTTTATATATAAAACTTTATTTTCAATTTTTATTGCTTATTTTAGATAATCACATGTACAAATATTGTTTCATATTTTTAAAAATGTCTAATATGTACTTTGTTTTACTTCTTGCAATATTTCAGAGTCAGGAATCCATTTTTCTTTTTTTTTTTTTGAGTCGGAGTCTCACTCCGTCGCCCAGACTGGAGTGCAGTGGCCGCTCCCGGCCACCGCAGCCTCGACCTGCCGGGCTCCGGTGATCCTTTGGCCTCAGCCTTCCCAGTAGCTGGAATTACAGGCATGCCCTACCACGCCCGGCTGATTTTTTGATTTATTGTAGAGATGAGGTCTCTCATTATTATTATTTTAGATAATTTGTTTGTCTATCAGTTATTCAGCAACAGTCCCATTAAAACTGTCCCACATGTTAATGAGAGAACTTCATTGCCCTCAAATAAATGAGAACATAACATATAATTTAAATTTAAAAAATAATATTTTAGGTAAAATGCCAAATTAAACTAACTCATCACAGACTGGGTACTTTTATGCAAAGATCAAAACCAGCAGTTAGGAGCATAAGGCAATAATATACAGCAAAACCAGAATAATGATGTAAAAAACCAAAGGGCAACAGAGTGAAAAATATCAAGCAGCTCAACAAGGTTTGTTTTCAGTCTCATTTTAGACTTCAACCGGCCTCAGTCTGTGCATGAATTTCTTTCACAAATAGCCCTCTTTTGAGTGCAACTGGTTTTTGTGAGTAGTTGTCAAATGTGACATTTTCTGCCATTTTGCAAAAGTAGAAATCGCTCACTAGGGATGGAAGAGTCTTTGGTCAGTAAAAGCTTGGAAAGTGGTGTTTTGAGAATTAGGCCTTAGATGCTTGTCTTGTGAGAATCAGTTTGAAGATGTCTGAGAACATTTTCTCATGAAATAGGAAGATAAAAAGTGTCTAAACAGCATTTCCCCTATCGTAGTTGACACACACATTAAAGCAGTTTTTCTCATTTACTTTTAGGAAGTAGGTCATCTAAATTACACAGATATTCTATCATCCTGCAGCAGTAAACAGGTTATTCTAATCATCTTGGATTGCCTAGTTTTACTGAAAGAAATTATTTCTTTTCATTTGCAGCTCACTACTTCTGGTTTTTGTGTGCTATTATTACTTAACACACTGTTTAAAGTATTGAGCTTTATTTATGAACTAGAGTTTCAGACTAACAATACCATAAAGCATACTATCATACTCTTTTATTAATTATTAAGAAAGTGAAAATTTATATAACAATTATATTATAATAATATATAAGTATAATTGATTTAATAGTTATAAATGAACATTGTTACTGTTTTAATTTCAAATAAGAAAAAAGTAAATGAAAAACATCACATAAAGATTTAAGCGTTATATACTCTAGAATATTATGCAGTTTTTCAAGATAATGTTTAAATGTCATTTGAAGCAAAATAATTAGTTAGAAAAATTTATATATTCTAGATTTCAAGTCATAGAGGAAGTAAAATATAGGAGGAATTTTTAAAAAAATACAAAAATTGTAATATTATTCTTCAGAGTGTTGAGATAGAATGATTTTTATTTCTCTATATTATGGAACATTTCACATAATGAACACACAATACCTCGAAAATCAATCAGAAGTTAAAAGAAGTTTCAAAAAAGTGAAAAAAGGAAAAAGTCAAAAAATACAACACTAGTATCTTATTTTCCTTATCATTTTCTCATTCAGTCACAAGCTTTAAGAACTGTCTTCAAGCAGATGAATCTCAAGGAGGATCCATTCTCTGAACTCCATGCCAATAGATCCATCCAGCATCCATTTTCTAAACTCCAGACCTATGTATCCATCTAGCATCTCCATCTAGGTAGTTAGCAGGATTCTGATGTGCTACAAACGGAAAACTTCATGCCTGACGGTCTCTACATAAAGTTCTTATAGTCTCACCCTTCTCAGTTAATGTTAACACCATTCTTCTATTGACTGAAGCCAAAATGTTGGCATGGCTTTTGTTTCTACAATTTTCTCATATTTCTTAACCAGCCTATCAACAAGTGTCCATGGTCTGTCTTCAATTTCAAATGCAATTTGAATATATAAATTTGCACCACTCAGCCGGGCTCGGTGGCTCAGCCTGTAATCCCGCGCCTTTGGGAGGCTGAGGTG
>NW_007059657.1:5404-35647 GCF_000164805.1 Carlito syrichta
GTTGGAGTCTCACTCTGTCGCCCAGACTGGAGTGCAGTGGCCGCTCTCGGCCACCGCAGCCTCGACCCGCTGGACTCCGCCGATCTTTCCGCCTCAACCTTCCTTCCAAGTAGCTGGAACTACAGGCGCGCTCTACCACTCCTGGTTCATTTTTTTTTTTTGATTTATTGTAGAGATGAGGTCTCGCCAAGTTGCCCAGGAGGGTCAGGCCCAAATTCTTACCACAACCTGCAAGACCCTACCTAAATCTGACCAGTTAGCTTTCCCTCTGACTTCATTTCTCACTACAGTCTGTCTCAGCCATTCTAGCTGCAGTGTCCTGAACGTTTATGTCCCCCCACAAATTGATATGTTGAAATCCTAACCCACTTTGTGATAGTATTAGGAGATGGAAACTTTGGTAAACAGGTCATGGTAACGAGGTGAGGAGAGCATGAGAATGTTGCCCTTATGAATGAGATTAGTGCCCTTGAAAGAAAAAAAAAAGTCCTCAGAGAGCTTCCTTACCCTCCTCCTGCCACGTGAGGACACAACAGAAAATTGTCAGTCTGCAAGTGGGAAGGGAGTTCTCACCAGACCCCCAACCGGGATTCTAATTTTGAACTTCCAGCCTCCAGATTTGTGAGAAATAAACTTCTGTTGTTTATAATGTGTATGAACAACAGAGCTTATGGTATTTTGTTATAGCAGCAAGAACTGACTAAAACACAACCCAGGAACACATCCCTCTTGTTCTCTTAAGCAGTGAGGCATGTTCCTTCTGGATTTTGTCTATTTCCTCTGCCTGGCATTTTTTCCCCAGTGTGATGGTCAGTATTGTGCATCACCTTTCTGAAACTACAGTCTCCAGTTAGCCAATCAAACATGAATCTAAGTGTTTTGTGAATATATTTTAAATGTGATTAAAGCCTATAATCTGCAGACTTTAAATAAGGGAGATTATCCCCAATAATCTGAGTGATCTGATTTGATAAATTGAAAGACCTTAAGAGCAGTGCTGAGGCTTCCTAAATTTATTTCTGTGATTAGCAGCTTCTACTCATGTCCTAGATCTCAGGACTGCACATTCTGATAGCCTACCCTATTTATTTCATAATTTTTTTAGCTCCCACAATCACACAACCCAACATCTTGCAATAAATATCTTAATATATATCTCCTACTGGTTCTTTTTCTCCATTTGATCACTGATTCATTCATCAGTTCATCAGATATACATTGATTCATCAGTTATTCACAAGAGTATCACTCTTCAAATTTTTACTCAAAATATAATTTTTTTCATACTTATTTATTATAAAGATGTGGGGTACAATTCAGGGTACAATTCAGGGTATACAAATGTTGATTATGCAGGTATCCTTGTGGATGAGGTGTGCCCTCCCTCTCCTAGCAGTTTCCCTCAACCGTCAATCCCATCCCCCTCCCCTTACAGTTTCCCACTACTACCGATCCGATCCCTTTCTTATAGTATTATAATTGTTCAAGGTTCGCTTATGAGTGAGAACATATGGTACTCTGTTCTTTGATTCTGTGATAGATCACTGAGTATGATCAACTCTAAATCCATCCAAGTTGCTGTGAAGTCCATTTGTTTGTCTTTCTTTATGGCTGCATAATATTCCATTGTGTATATGTACCACATTTTTTTTATGCAGTCCAGCTTCAATGGGCAACATGGTTAGTTCCGTGTTTTTGCTATTGTGAATAGAGTTGCAACAAACATATGTGTGCAGGTATCTTTTTTGTAGAATGACTTGAGTTCCTCTGGGTATATTCCCAATAGGAAATTGCTGGGTCATATGGAAGTTCAATTTCTAACTTTTTCAGAAATCACCACACTGTCTTTCAGAGAGGTGGCACTGGTTTCCATTCCCACCAGCAGGCAGCAGCGTAGAAGTGTTCTTTTTTTCTCCACATCCTCCCCAGCATCTGTTGTTGCTTGTTTTATTAATGACGGGCCATTCTTACTGGGGTTAGGTGGTTTCTCAGTGTGGTTTGATATAAATGTTAGTAATGTCTCGGTTACCCCATTATATTCAAGCTTTCTTTTTCCTGCATTATTATTATTGATGTTTCATTACATATTACTATTCACCATAAGAGATATTTTATTTATCACTCTTGTGCCTTATTCTGCCAATAAAATATACTATATACGAGACAGATTTTGTGTATAGACTGGTTTTTATAGCATATCTATTACCTGTAATGAAGTCAACATATAGTGGTTTCTTAATAAACTTTTTCTGAGTGAATATATCAATGCAATAAAATGGTAGCTGAAACTGTGTCTATTTTTCCATGTGTATTTGCTGAATTTGCATTTAGTCAATAAGTGCCATCACTTTATTATGCTCTGAATGATATATGCCTAAATAATAATATTACTATATATATTCTTGTCTTGTGTGACATAGTGTCAGAGGCCATTCAAGTAGGAGGCACAGGCCAGAAATTGTGGTCCAACCTTCCTGGAGATGTAAGACCTTGGGCAAAATGAAACTCCTAAAAACTGTCTTCCTGTTGTGAATAAATAACAAAAATGTTATGATATTGCATTCCAAGATATAGGACATTTTATATAGTATAAAGCATTTCTAAATGTATTACTAATTTGAAGATGTTTATAAATATTTCATTTAGTAATTAACTTCACAGTATATATCATAGCATGTCAGTTTGAAATCTGATGAACATATTGTTTTTAAAATTACACTAATAGGCTGAACTCGTGGCTCAGCACTTTGGAAGGTTAAAGTGAGTGGATTGTCTGAGCCTGCAGGTTCAAGACCAGCCTGGACAACTTGGTGAGACCTTGTCTCTACAATAAAAGTAAAATTAAAAATTAGCCAGGCATAGTAATGCGTGCCTGTAGTTCCGGCTATTAGGTAGACTCTGAGGTGGCCGTGAGTGCGACACTGCACTCCAGCCTGGGAGACGAAGTGAGATTCCAACTCAAATAAAAAAAAATTACAGTAGTAATATGTCTGTTATGAATAAAAATATACCCATAGATGCTTAAAATAATAAGGTTGATATTTGAAAATAACTTTAATATAATCTCTGAGATTATTATTAGAAAAATTTTCTGTTTTAAGGATCACAAAAGTTTTTCATTAAATGTCATTTCTGTTTGAGTAAAATATTTCTTATGAATCAGAGGTAAGGAGCTTTATTCATAGGTGCTAAATTAAAATAATAGGGACATTGGCAAGTTATAGTCTCTCAAGCTTAGATTCACCTTAATGGTAGAACTTGTAAATACATTTCAAAACTCAATAATGGCTGATTATTTTGCAAGCACAGATAGCTGCTGTAATTACTATAACTCTTTAGCTTTGATGCACAAATCAGAAGTGCTTTGGATTTTGTAATTCCAGATAGTAATATTTAAGTAATATGTTTATAAAATAAGATACTAAATTATGGATAAAGTTTTATATGCAAATCAAATTGATTTAGATTTTGACGTAAACATAAAATTACTTTTCCTAGGTGTACATTAAAACAAAGTAAAATTATTCAAACTAATTCACAATTCTCTGCTTTACTTCACAGTACCTTTAAAATTGATTGTCAAGAAAACAAATTTCACACATCAACAGCAAAAAATAAACAGTGACAAAATTTCATTTTCTGGATCCAACTCTAATGAAATCAGACTGCTTTTTTCAGTGGAGAAATATTTCCTGAAACAATTTTATTGAAATTCTGAAAAACAACCCAGGTTTTGTTGCTTAACATTCAGTTTATTATGTTCATAATTAGTTTAAATGAACGTGTTAAGAAGAGAACATTGTATCCCTTTGTAAAACCAGAACTATCTCCATGTTAGCATATTCCCTTCATTCAGTAAATTCGCACCAGTAGTGGCGAGGTGAGAATCTGAATTGTCAGAACTTAAACTCTTGCTTAGATGGCATTTACAATTGAGTGATATTACTTATTATAAAAGGAAAATAAAATTATGGCAATATATTGTAAGGCTGCCCTCTCAAGGCCCTGAAATCCCTCTCACCATGGGGAGCCCGCAGGATACAGGGTGAGGCAAGAATACTTTGGGGCTGCACTGAGGAGAAAGAAGAAGACCATCCTTAGTCTTGAAACCTAAAGCGGACAAGAATATTTGAGCAGACATTAATGATTTTGCAAATTTATTTCCCTTTTGCTATTTGGATCTAATATTTTTTGTGCCAGTAGTAGGTATCAGGATTATGACATAATCCTCATATTCCTGGTCTCATGGAAATAATAACATTTACTAATGCCCAAACTTCAAATTTAACTAACTTACAGAAGTTTTAAATACTAAACGTATTTTTTTAACCCAACTAAATTGGTTGGTTATTTTGCCAATTTTGAAGACAGCATTGTATATATTTAAATATAGATTTGAAGTTATTAAATTCTTGTATAGTCCAAATTATAAATTTCTACATTGTAATATTGTACTACATTGTACATTGTAATATAGTTTATATTTTTTATTTTAAAACACATCATATCTCCTTCAGCATATGTTCTGTCTAAAGAGGGCAAAGTCCCTCAGAGTTATCAGTCCTTTCAAAAGGCCAGGCTATAAAGATAATGGTGACATAAAAATCAGAGGTGTCATGGAAAGTTTAGTGTGCTCAAATTTACTACTGGCAATTCTAAAGCAGATATTTAACTCCTCATCCTGAGTTATGAGCAGAAAGCTAAAAATATGCCTGCTAGATAAAGAACAAATGCTGTTTAAAGCTGACTGTAAAGGCTTTTCATGATACAGTAGCCTACTGGTTAAAAACTCTGAACTGTTGCTTCCAAGGGATATGAAAGAGTGTTACCCAGTGTACAATGAGAAATTCATTCTCATTGATACTCCAAGAAGAAAATTTATTCTTATATTCAAAGGAATTTTTAAATGACACTCCCATCACCAGAGTAAGCTGGCTTGGGTGATAACACAGCTTCAGCGTTCTCGGGTGAGATGGGTAAGATAGTAAAAACTGCAGCATCAAGTGGCACTTACATTAAAAAATACGGCAAACTGGAAGAGTTCTCTGAGAAACCAAGTGATAAATACCTTAAAAAGAAAAGAACGTTCAAATACACAAATTAGAGACTGAATCAAAAGGGCCTCAATTTATAGTGAAATGTTATTACCTCTGCTTTCATAGTTTACCATTAAGAGAAAAAAGGTCTGTAGCCATAAAGCTCAGGTTCAACTTCAGGCTCTGACTTTTGATGGTTGTTTTAGCCCAATTTCCTGAATAAATCAGAACGCACACTCAAAAGGGTTCAACGGAAAGGATTTTAAAAGAAAGGGTTACTTTTAGAGATGTAGGTGACATCGACCAACACAAATGGAAAAGCACCCTGGAATGAGCAACAGTGGGAAGCAGTTCTCACCTTAAGTCCAAAGAAGAAAGCGGAAACCCTCAAAGACAGATTTTATTGGAATCCAGAGAAGACTGAAGATATGGACAAGTAACCACCCAAGAGGAGTGGTGGCCGTGAAAGATCACAGACTCTGCCAGACTGACTGTCAAGCGGGGAAGATGGGGGAGAGCAATGCCATTTCTCCTACATCCTCATCTCTTGCCAGTGCCTCCTATCAGTTGAAGCAAGAAGCTGAAAGACGAAAGCCAAGAGATCTTGCATGATACTGAGAGAGGAAATAGGCAGAAGCTGGTTAGGAGAGAGAGGGCCTGGAAGAGACTTAACACATGAAGGAATGCCCCCTGCACCACCTCCATCATATAAATGTTGGCTGAAAATGTGGTTAGTGTGGTTAAGAACATCGTCTCAAACCAGGATGTACTGCTAAATGGGACTTTTTGCTGCTTAAACGCAGGTGCAGTAGCTCAACTAGATGTCCTATCATGACCTTGACTTATTATAATATCATTAACATAGCATTGGCATTGAGGTTTTATCCCCCCCATGGGCTTATGGGTAATAAGTGGCACTTATTGGTACTTGGGGTAATATTCAAGATGGAGTGCTTAAGTGATACTTATGTGGTAATAATGGGTAACATTCAAGATGGAGTAACATTGGTCAAGGACCCGCATGTGCAATAAGAATTAGGTCTCGGGAAGTAAGGGATGGATGATATGTAAATGAGAGAAGCGTCCCCAGAAAAGATAGGATAAAAACCATAACCCTTGTAACAATGGATAAACCACTCTGGGTCCCCTCTTGTTTTCTAGAGAGCTTTGTTGCTTAATAAACTCCTTCTTTCACTCATTCTTTTGGTGTCTACATTTCTTATTCATCTTGATTGTGGGACAAGAATATGAATTTGCTGACAGTGGAGTTCAAAATTCCTGCAACAATATGGTCTTTGGACATTTACCTCCTCCAACCGAGGAAACGATAAGAGATCTGGATGGTGATTCCTTGTTGTATGGTGGGTAGGAAGTAGGGAAGATGCACAAATCTCTTTATTTAAAGAACATGTGTATTTTATTCACCTGGAATCACAAACTAGAATTTAAACCTTCTCACTACAAAGTCAATATTTTTTTGTTTTCATTGTATCTTCTCCAGGACAAAGAGGTCAGAGACTGCTATTGCATTAATCCTTTGGTCTTGGGTTTCTCTTCTCAATATTTTTCTGATAATTTTACCAGTTGTAGATTTAGAAAATGGCTCTTTTTATTAATTTCTTTTTCATCCTGATTAAATTCAGTTTAAGCTTGCAAAATTAGATTTTCTTTAGACCATTCTTTATTTCTTAAATCTTACCCTCTCAATTTTCAGAAAGCATTTGTATATTGTTTGAGATAAACCTTTAGGTGAATTTTGTAGAAGGAGAAAACAGAGTTTTGTGTTCATTCTGAGAGCACAATTCAGTCTGGAATAAATCAAGACAGTAGAGATAGTGGATAAGTCAGAAGTCCAGGCTTATCTTATGCCTTGTTTCAATCTGAGTATAGAACTCGTGCGTCTTATGGGGCCTTTTCCTGGCTTACGATTTTAAGGCCTATACCTAGTCATAGTGGGACTCACTGAAGGCGTCAGTTTCTATTTTTGTTCAATTCAGAATAAGGCCCAATAATGCAATACAAGGCAATAAACTGATCTCTTTCTTTCACACTTTTAAACGAATCAAACAACTTTATCACCAAGATGTTGAAATTAATATTATCTACTGGACTGGTTAAAAATAATCAAAAAAGAAGCCATAGCTACCCTCTCATTTTCTTCTGCCCAGCTTAAGCAGGTATGTTTCCAGAACATATTTTTTTCTTCATTGTTCTATATTGATACCATCTGTGTTTGATTCCCTAAAAAGAGAACTGGCTATACTGTGATATCATCTGGGGCTGTGACCTCATTGAGGATGTTATGAAAATCTAAAAAGAATAATTAGACATCTCCCAAAATGAATAAAAAGTGTGTCCTTTCTAGCCTAATTCCCTGGAATATTTTTGTTCACGTTTTGTGATCAATCTCAAGACCCATGTCAGGGATACAAACAACGGCTATAAGAGAAATGGAAGTAGCCAGTATCAGCTAATGCAGATGTCCTCCTAAGTAAAGGTGAGAAAAAAAGAAGGTGGATACAAACCTCTTAGACTGTCTTGTAGTTCTAAGAAAAGTTCTTCAAGGTTGTTAGGAAGTCATATTTCCTTGTCAGAAGGATCCTGCAAATTCCATGAATATACCTGTCTTAACACTTCTTCCACACTCAATCACTGGTTTGGAGCAGACTGGGGGAGCAGCCTGGGGGGAAATGAGGTTTCAATTCAAATGTCAGGATGTGTTTTAAGGTGCAGGAGTTGAGTTCTTAAATCATGCCCCTGAGAAAGGAGACCTGAGAGGCATGTCCTCAT
This sequence comes from Carlito syrichta, assembly GCF_000164805.1. NCBI lineage: Eukaryota > Metazoa > Chordata > Mammalia > Primates > Tarsiidae > Carlito > Carlito syrichta. The sequence continues at coordinate 13,231 of NW_007059657.1, forward strand.
AACCAAAACAATTCCCATCAAAAGAAGAAAGCAGATACATGGTTTATTTCAACTGTTCTTTATGCTCAATCAATTTCTTGCTTACCTGTCTATCTTTGCAATGAAATAACTTCTATTTGCATTATGCATAATTGGGAACCAAATAATGAGCAAAGGAAATATTCCCCTCCCCCCCCAAAACCCCTAACTACTAGTTGTTACTAGGACAAGTAGCTACTTGAATACTTAATTAGCCATGGAAGAGACAAAAATCACAAAAATGTACTCTCTAACTCAAATTGAACGTCAATTCAACTTTCTATTGTCAACCTTCTCAAATGTCCCAAGCAGAAAAGAAATAAAACTGAAAAGGAATGATTGAGATTAAAGTATTTTAATTTACATTTTACAAAATATATGACCATGTGAGTAATTGTCTAGGGCCCCTCACAATACCTTGAAATGAAGACTTACAAATTAGGAGATCTGAATATTAAACTTTGATTCACAGAAATCTAACTAAATTATCTCTTAATTTTAAATACCTAGCTCCTGTTTAAAGGAAAGGAGCAGAATGATGTAATAGAGAAGTTTAAGAAGAAAATGATAAGCAGGAAAGCTAATGTGATTACTAGTGGGGAAGAAAAAGTTAAAAAGTAATTATGTTTGTGTGAGTGTGAGTGTGTGTATTTATTTTTCATGGAATCTATCGTTGTTTCAAAGTCTCTGTAACATGCAAGGAGGAACATTATCCTTTTAATTATATGCCTTTAAATAGTAGCTTTGAAATATTGGTCTTTGAATATGCTAGTACTTTTCCAAAACTTGTCTCAGTGGGTATCTTTAATGTTTGGGATATATTGACATCATCTGTAATCATATACTACATATACAAAATATTAAAGAAATAGAAAATCTGTGGTAAGACAAAACACAAAAGAGTACAGGGCATATTTTAAAGGAAAAATGCATTTTCATGAATAAAAACTTTATTTTTATGTATTAAATTTTAAATACATAAATATTTAAAGATAATCATTAAAGAAGCAAAAACTATGAAGTCAACAGAAATTACACTGAGCAAAATTTGATAAATTACATACATTTGTAGGCTCTTGTTAAAATGTAATTTAGCAGTAGTATAAACCAACTCTCACTTCATGCATCAATTTCCCGTATTTTCCTTCTCATTCAAACTGACAAATTAATTTGAGCTCAAAACAACTTGCTCAATACAAGGGCTATCAGTTGCAACAATAGTTCGCTGTGGGAGACTCTAGAATAAACCCTTAATATTAAACCTTAAGGTGATATAAAACTATCTTCCTGTGAAAGTTTGAATAAAATCTCTCTTAGAGACAGCGAAATAAAGGTGGCTGCTCCTGTAAGCCCTCCTCTAACCCCAGGAAAGTGTATGACAAAGTCAGGAAAGATCAGAGAATTTTGAGTGCAAAATCAGAAGCTTCACTTCTATAATGATTTCATGGATAAAGTGTAGAGTTCAGAAACAATGCAAATGGTAAAAAAAGCCTCTAACAAAGGAAACCCTCCCCCCTTTTTTTTTAGCAAAGATGTAAAACATGTGAAAAGCAAGTATAGATCTATCATTTTTTTTTTTTTGAGTTGGAGTCTCACTCTGTCGCCCAGACTGGACTGCAGTGGCCACTCCTGGCCACCGCAGCCTCGACCTGCTGGGCTCCGGTGATCCTTCCACCTCAGCCTTCCAAATAGCCAGAATTACAGGCATGCGCTACCACGCCCGGCTGATTTTTTGATTTATTGTAGAGAGGAGGTCTCGCTGCCCAGGTGGGTCTCGAACCTGCGTGCTGAGGCAATCCACTCACCTCAGCCTCCCAAAGGCACAGGATTACAGGCTGAGCCACCGAGCCCGGCTGATCTATCACTTTTAATCACTATCACTAAAAAAATGCCTGACATATATGTAAGTTCGCTGATTATATATGCCAACTGTTGGGTTGGTTATTATTTATTTGTAATATTAATTTATGTTAAGATATCTCTTTTCTGAAATACATCATACAACGCTTAAAAGATAATGCCAGATAAATTTCGTATCTTAGGGACATTTGGTTACATAACCCAAGACTTGAACTTCTATGTAGTCTTATTTGAGGACCAAAAAAACTAAGTGAGACTGAAAGATTCATGCTGTATTCGGTGCTTTGTTTCTTCATTTATTTCATCTCCACACTAATATTTGAAACACTCTTTATTGTACTCAACACCTTAACACAAGACGATTTGCCTAGGGGACAAAGGATAAAAAGAAAATTGATATATTCCTGCGTCAAGCTTAGTAAATACAATTTTGACGAACTAACAGACTCACTGAATATATTAAAACATCAAAACACTAAAGTACTAAAACATAAATTGCCAATATATAGATATATTTCACAATTACAGCACACTAATCAAGCATTTTGAGTTTCATTCTAGTTGTTTTATTTATTTGACATGCAATTATTGAAGTCTCCTCCAGAGTAACTCAATGACTTTGGTCTAATTAGAATGAAAGGTTGAGAGACATTATACTGGATTTACCAATATAAAATTTATGACAACAGATAAATAAGCAGACTGATACAAACCTCTATATACACATACATGCATTGGTGTAGGTACAGGAGTGGGTATAAGGGTGGGATGCACATGCAACTATGGATGTAAATACAAATATAAATTAAGTCATAAATAGTTTTGGGTTAACTTGAATAATGTCAGCTAATTTTGATTTTACCTCGTCCGTTCATATAGTTCAGTTAAAGAAAGTATTAATTCATACTAGATACTTACAAATGGCAACGAAACTCATATTCCTTTATTCCAAGATAAGACTCTCAAAATCTATACCAGGAGGGATCATTATTTATCTCTCAAAGAGTGTTTTAAGAGATAAATAATGAACCCTCCTGGTCTTAGAATTTCTTTCTAGGGATCATTTTTTTCTTACTTTTACTGTAAGTACAGAGGGGGACTTGAAATGGGTCTCAAAATATCAACTAAACAAGTATGGCAGCTCTTATACCTTGCATTACAACCAGCATTCTTAATTGCATGGCAGCTCTTATACCTTGCATTACAACCAGCATTCTTAAATACCTACATTTTATACACACATACTTGTACACACACAAACATACAGCCTCTATCTCCTCCAGCGTTATTCCCCTAAGCTATTTCAACAGAAGCAGGATATTGCTTATTTTTCATCATCTAAACTGTTTCTTCTACCTATGAAGGAAGATTGGCAACACTAGCAAATAAAATATTTCTCTGAAAGATCATTCTATCCATTACAAACATAACTTTTTAATGTAATTTGACACCATTTCATATTTACTTCCTAAACAGTGAAGACTGAAATGGAATATGATTTCTTTTCACTGTAGGTAGAGAAATGATGACACTGTCTCCTGTAAAGAAAGTTTCCAAACAGACTAAAAACTAGTTTTACCTTTCCAGAACTGAACCAAGTTTGTATAATCAAAGGAGAATTTAGCAGATCTTCTACAATATATAATTAATCAAGCTAAGTATGTTGGCAAAGAGGAGATTGGAAAAGTAATCTGCGAAGCAAAGACCAGAATGTTCTGCTCAAATTAAAAAAAAAAAATCCACAAACTAAAATAAATTACTATGAGTGATTTCAGGTCAAATATACAACTGTTCCAAATTACAAGAGTATTCAGAAAGTCTTTTGTGTGTAAAAACCCTGACACATATATCTTTGTTTCATTTAAGCACTGACTTTAGGTAAGAAACATTTTTAAAAATAAAGACAACAAAAGCATTTACTGGTATTTTATATCTAAGGCAGAACATTCTCTATGCCAAAATCTTTAAGCTGAAAACAGATATTTATTTGGTGAACTTACCTATTAGATGGTAGCTGTGCTATTTGTTTCAATAACTTTAGAACGTTCACTAAAATAACTAAAAGTAGAGTACTAGATAGCTATAGTGATATATCATTGGTAAAGTAACTAAATTCTCCTAGAAATGAAAGTATCACAAAAAACTCCTAGAAATGAAAGTATCACAAAAAATCAGAAGTAAGTCTGATTGTACATTAAGCCCTTAAAAAAGTAACTGGAACACAGCAAACATTCAATGAATGTTAGCTATTATTGATGCTACTCCAAGTTTGAAATGTAGTTACTTTTGCATTTTCTCATATTCAATCTATTTTTGAACAAAAGCTACTGCCTGGAATAGATTAGTTTATGCAACTAAAACTGTTATAATTTATTCATTTAAGCCAAAATACATTATTCATAGACCATTAATTTATTTATACATTATTCCCCCTGCTATTTTAGTATTTCATTTAAATTATTATGTATTGCTTACATTTGTGGAAAAACACTTTTTCTTAGGTTATGAGAATACAAAGATAAATATGGCTTTTTAACTTAGCATCAAATAATCTATAGTTAGAATGCAGAAATAGAGGAAGAGCAAAATAAATATATGATTTTAGAATATGAGACATGATTTAGTAGCAATGTCTTGTTTGGTCTTTTTTTTTTCAGTTATAATCTCACTGTTGTGCAGTGGCACGCTCACGACCACCGCAGCCTTGACCTGCTAGGCTTATGAAATTCTTCCGCCTCAGTCTTTCAAGTAGCTGAAACAACAGATGCATGTCACCAAGTCTGGCAAGTTTTTTTGTGATTTTTGGTAGAGCCGAGGTCTCACCAAGTTGCCCAAGCTGGTCTCGACTCCGCTGGCTCAGGTAATCCTCTCGCCTCAGCCTCCCAAAGTGCTGAGATCGCAGGCTGAGCCACCACACCCAGTCTAGTCAAATTTTCCCTACAATAACAAACTATATATTTTTGTAATGTGAAATACTTTTTCTTCAAATTACTCATCCTTCTCTGTCTTATAAGCACAAGTTTATAGATCTGAAACAAATACAAAGAAGTAAAGTACTTCTCACTAAATACCATCATATATTAGATGCTCCACATGACCACACTAAGCATTTTACCAGTTAGATAAATAAACGCTGGAGTTATGTTTCTTTTTCTTCCAATGCCTTTTAAAACTGATTCTGAAATAAAGCATCCTTTCAAATTAATTAGGACAAACGTAGATCAGCTTGGCAAGAGGGAAAACAAAATAGAAATAAGAACATAATTGGAAACCGTCATTTATTGAATTATTAACTTTGTATTACTGGACATTTTCTAATAATAGTTTGCTTTCAATTAACTGGTTATTCTCATCACTTACCCCACATTATGTATAGACCACTCTCCTCATTATGAAATACAAGTATGTCAGTAGTCGTTGTTTAATAACTGATAATTGAACTTCATGCATTAATCATTCCATATACATTAGACCAAAGGATCAATAGAATTTAATGAGGCTTATCCAGTGAAATAGTTATAAATTATTCATGTCTGAAAAGGAACTGTATTAAGTTAATCAAACTTTTAGGATCATTTTCTAAGATAAATCATCAGGCAAAAATAGTATATCTTCTAAAAATGAGTGATCTGTATGAAAACATCTGGCACTTGTATGTACCTAGGACATTAGAACCAACAGGAAATGTTAAAATATGTTACTTTAAATACTTAAATTCAAATCTATCATAAATATATATATATTAATTTGCAATTAATTATTTTACAAAATATATTGAGTATTTCTATTCTAGTTTACTAGTATTTAAAGTGTTTATAGAAGGCAAAACCTTTAGTTTTCATATTACTAGTCTATATGCCCATAAAAATGATCTAGAAAATGCTACATTTGCTAAAATAATACACTTTAGTTCAAAGTTAAATTAATTAAAATAATACTGTTATTGTGTATCCTCAGAGATAAAATTTAAGACAGAGGAACATATTAATATAGTGATTCTTTTGATTGCTCCTAGATAACTAAATTTGATGTGAAGATCTATTTTTTAATTCATTACCTTTTTATACAAAAAGTCATCCCAGACCATATTTTAAATGTATGAAAAAATAACTTCTGAATGTAGAATCCTATCCTTTTCTCTTCTCTTTTCTCTTCCAATATAGTCACCTTAATAAAATACAAGTTAACATAAACGTTTCAGATGGCTAGAAGACAAATTTCTGTGTAGAAATTAGAATTAAGCATTTGAGAGTCAAAGTCAAATGAAAAGAAGTCACAAAAAAATATAACTAATACTTAATACAAATAAATATTATGTGAAATTTAAGCATATTAGGGAAAAAACTTTGAATAAAATTTGTATTTAAAAGCAGAGATCAATCTAAGATAAATAAAATATTTTAGTTTTCATAAAAGTATTTTCATGAAATATGTCTTCATAAATATATTTTCTCTTTATTGCAACAGAAAAGGATGTTTATATTTTATTTTGTATTTTAGAATTATTAACCAAGATTTGCAGTTAAGGTATATAGGAAATGCATATGAATGATTTAAAAAATTCACATCCTCCTGAATAATCTGTATTTTGCAGGTTAGGTTAGTTATAAGCAGTTAATTCTTTCCTTAAGACATTTTGTAAGCTACTTCTGGCAATATTTTTAGTATCCACATATTTAATTGGATAATGTATGGTTTAAAAATTCACATATAAGTATGGGTATACATGATTATTTACAAGTTTATCTGTAAATGTTATAGTTTATACGTACTGATGATTCATATTAAGAAATTTTGATTTATAACTATGGATAATACATATAGTGTATTTTGAAATTGAGCCCAATATTCATAGAAAATACAAAATTAATATTTTAAATGTTATATCATGCATATTTTATTTTAATATTTACTGTAATGCACCATTGAGAGAAATGTACTCTTTCCCCTAGGTCACTTACAGAACTAGAATGCACAAGCAAGGCAATGTTTACATATATTGCATTTTTTTCTGCATAACAAATAAAATACATTGTGTACTCAACAGAAAAGATACCATCCTATGAGATTATTAGACTAAATGAAAAAATGTTGATAAAAAATTACTTCTAAATCTGTAAATCCTTTCTAAGCAAACTCTAGATAGTAATCTTTGAGGAGATGAGGTGCATGTGGAGTGTTAGGAGATTATTGCAGTAATTAGGTGAGGAATTTTGTGGTTTTTGGTTTAGTGCAATGTTTAGTAGCATATTACTTACCAGAAAACATGTCATCTCTACAAAGTAGAAAAAACATAGTAATTCAATTCTCAATGTGTACCTTTGGTTTTTTTCCTTAAAGTAAAATAATCTGTACTGACTTTTCAGTTGACTATTCTGGTTTTCAAGGACAAGCTGCAAGCTGTGTGCTTTTTGTACTGATTTGTCACTTATTAAATACTTTTGTACCATGAGTTAAAAAAAAAGGGATTCATTCATGAACATATTCTGAAAGTCAAAGAAACACGATTTTCTAACAGTTTAAATAAAGTGTTTGATAGAAAGAAAAGAAATAGTTATGATTCAAAATTTTGGATGTGTCAAACAGAAGAAGGAATCAAATATAATGTAGAAGACTCCAGGTACAGCAGGTATGAACAGTAAGAAGATCATGAATTCTTTTCATAAATAATAATTTTGGACATATCATCTAGACAGTCGAATAAATCAGTCTGAATTTGGACTGTATATAATCTGAATTGGGAATATATCTATATGAGATCATACAGAATTTATCTGTTTGTTTCTAACTTATTCACTTAGTATAATGTCTTCCAGGTATACTCTACTCATATTGTTGCAAATGATGGAACTTCCTTCTTTTATTAAGTCTAAATAGTATTCTAGTGTCTGTGATTCACTTCAAATTCCTTCCCCAATGGAAGTTACTTCCCTTTCTTACAATTTCTATTTTTTATTGGAAAATATAGTTTTTTAGAAAGTAAATCAGAGAGAAAGAGAGAAAGAGAAAAAAAAGGGAAGAGATTCACCTCCCCAAGGTAGGTGAATCTTAGGCAAAGCAATGGTGGCCATGGCTGAACCAAACACATGGCCTGCTCTCAAAGTTTCTATTGGATATGTATTAATTTTGATTCTTGACTATCATGTTTTAAATAGTTATCATTTATCCACATTTCATTCATTTTTAGTCTCATTTTTCACATGAATCTTTCATTTTTATTATTTTCTATATAATTTTAATATCAGTTTTAAAATTTCTGATTACTCACACCCTCATTAAATAATCTTTATATCTTCCTATTTATGTTTGTAAGACTATAAATCTTTGATTATATAATGTACATTAAAGGAATAATCTATGTCTTCATGAAACTAAAAGCAGGTTGATTAACATTGAACACGAAGTTCATTTTTATTACTAATTTATTGGTTGGCACAATACATGACTGAATTAAATATCAGAAATTATAAAATTCTTTCTTAACTGACAATTTCTCTTATCATTCAGACTCTTCTCAATATAATTGAAGAATCTCAAAACATGACATTTTGGTGTTTGCTGGTAGATAAAGAAGTACTTTCAGTATCATGTGGCCACTGTGCAAATTAAGCAGGCTATATTTAATTAAGCACATGTAATAGAACCCTATGCTAAACCCAAAGCCATGATTCATTGGTATAATTACTTTCAAGCCATGGCCTGTGATTGGTTTTCATTATGTGCTGCATAATTTGAGAAGGAGGCAGAGCAAGTGTGGATCTTTCCCTGACACCAACTATTGCAAACCTGCTTTTGTCACTTTATGACTAGCAACAATATTCTCAAGAGTTCTGACTTTTCGTGATGTCTTGTACTGAATATTTACATTATAACCAGGCCCCTGTGTTGTAGCTATCACAACATGGGCCTTTCTGAGGCTATCTTCTGATGCTATCTTCAACTTTTTTCTCCCTCAAGATTTTGGCCTTCAATCTCCATCCTCATTTCAGTGGCATTCAGAGGCTGAGCTAATTGATGTTACTATCATTTTATTTTTCTGATAAATTAACTCTTTGTCCTTCTATATCTTTTAGATACAAATGATTCATGGACTTTTTCTTTCTTACATAAATGCCTAATGTATATCATTCTAGCAAATGACATAATTATACTCCTGTGATAAAAATCTGCCAATCAATGACAGTACAGGTATAGATGCAATAGCAGTGGTGTTTTTTCTTTTCCTTAAAGACAGCTTTTTTTCTGCCTTGTTTTAATCTTCTTCTAGTGAAATATTTGCATTATTAGCAAATATTATAATGCACAAATTATTTCCTAAAATGAGTGCTAGAAGAATGCTTTTTTTAAAGACAGAGGAACACTTTAAAAAAAAAAAGGATTTAGTTATAATATCTGATTATATCACCCACATCCAGTCCATTATAAATATTTGTTATCACACGAGAATCAGCAATAGCACACATAAATTGCTCTCATTCTTGCTACCCAAGATTTGTCAAACTGTATACGAAACCAATTTTCATACTCCACCATTCCAGGTAATAGTCCCTCTCATGGAGTCTTTGATTCCAACTCTAAAGTGTTTAGCGTGAAAGAAAATTGTGTTCTTCAGAGATATCCTTACGTTAAGAAAAATCTTCAGTAATTCTTTGATGGCTAAAAAATGAGATCCCTTCTTTAGCTCATGGTAATTACTTCAAAAATATAGTTTCAGCTAAGGGAAAGTGACCCATGATTATACCTTTCACAACTTGTCATTCAAATTTCTAAATCCAAATACAAATCCCAGACAGTGCAAATGTGTATGGTTTATCTGCTCTCTGAGAAATCTTCCTTTGCCCCATCATGGTTATTCTTATGACATACAAACTATGGGTATTAGATTTTCATCTTTTCCTCAGCCAGTTCAGATGGACTTTGGGAACTTGACCAAATTAATTATCTGCAGATCTTCCAACGCTACCCTCTCTTTTTTTTTTTTTTTTTGAGTTGGAGTCTTACTCTGTTGCCCAGACTGGAGTGCAGTGGCCGCTCCCGGCCACCGCAGCCTCAACCTGCTGGGCTCCAGCAATCCTTCCGCCTCAACCTTCCAAGTAGCCGGAATTACAGGAATGTGCTACCACGTCCGGTTGATTTTTTGATTTATTGTAGAGATGAGGTCTTGCTGCCCAGGCGGGTTTCGAACCCGCGGTCTCAGGCAATCCACTCACCTCAGCCTCCCAAAGGCACGGAATTACAGGCTGAACCACCAAGCCCGGCTTGCTACCCTCTCATTTTAAGATGAGAGAGTGCTCACTCCAAATTATCCTATTCATGGGAACAGGAATCTCATAAACCAATCATCATTTCTTTTCTCAGTCCTACCAGGAAGATCTGGAACTAAATAAATTTGGCTCTTATCATGACAAGAAAATTGGCATTTTATCATCAGTTTTGTTTCACTAAGTATCAAGACTCTGCTCACAATTACCTTCCATCTGCAAATCAACAGTGTTCTTTCTTCAACTATTAGCTCTTTTAACTCATTTTAGAACAAGACTGTAAGTTCAAAGCAATATACATACATGCATATACTTAATCAAACACATGGACACTCACATGGATGTGCACATATATACACACAAAAATATTTATTTTGACGTGCTTTGTTTTTCTTTTTTTTATTGTGACTACTGATAATATATATGCAAGAGTATTTCTCCTTTTAATATAAGGTCATGCATTTTTTAAAAAAAGTGTTTTTAAAAAAATGCATTTTTTACCTTTCAACAAACTTCAATTTAAATGCCATGGTAAAATCAATCACAGATTCCAGTTCATTTGGCAATTTGAGACCAAGAATAAGCTCACATTATGCAATGGTTTCACAAGTTATCTGATAAGGGTCATAATTTCAGATGTTTTCTATTATTGTCTTTACTTAGCAGCTTCAGAGACTTGAAAGTCTTACAACGTCTCAGAGATGAATCTGAAATAATGTGCGCATACATCCTCCAATCTTTTGCATTACATTTCCTAATATTTCCTAGTATTTGGTAGAATATGATTTCCTTCATGAGTTTTATTACTTATTTTTGAATATAATTTTAGTGGCATTCCACACATGGAAGAACAGTGTAATTTTAACAACTCAGAGTTTTCTAATTTTAGGATGAAGCTTAGTTCTTTTAATATTTCAGATTTTGACTCATAAGTGGTCCCTGATCACTCTTCACATGGGCACAAAGGTGTAAAAACAAACTCTGGACACTGAGAGAGAAGGAAGGGAGGGAGCAGAGATAAGAGACACACAACCACACCTGGCACCTGGGTCCACCATCAAGGGGTGAGAGGACCCACTAGAAGCTCAAACTTCACCCGCAAGCAATTTATTTATGAAGTAAGCCCTCACATACCCAACATCTCTAAAATAAAATAATAAAAATAAGTAAAACTGTAGTTTTTGTTAATGCTTTGCATAAACATTAACCTTTTCAATTTTTCTTCATTTATTACTTCACAAAGAATATATGAGTTTGATCTGACGGTTTTAAAATACATGTTCCAAACTTTATTTCTGGTATATTTGACCTTGAACAACTTGTTTCTCCTTAAAAGTAACAGTATTAATGTAAGAGTTTGGCATCTTAGTTTAAAGTAACAGAAGCCCATTCCAGATTGATCAGAAAAAAGGAATTCATTATATTCACACAAGTGTTTAAGAACAAGGACATAGGGCACACTGAATCCTGTGATAACACTAGAAAATGAAAACAATAAGTACTTGTTTCTACTGTAAATTGATGTATCTGCTTTCCAGAATAAATGTTGAAAAGTAGCCTCTAACATCTTGCAAACTATACATTTCTTCCGTTCAAGAAATGATCCATGCTGTCACTACATGCTCACATTCTAAAACACACATTTGAAGAAGGGGACACAGATTGGTACAGCTTCTATCAGAATGGTCTCTGGACCCGGTAGTCCTAAATTCTGGCTATATCGTCCTACCTAAGCTTCCCAGAGTTACTGCTGTAGCATTATATCTGGTAAACAGGGAAGCAGTCACCAGAAAAAGTGAACAAGGGCAAAAAAGATTCAGATAGACCATCCACTAGTTCGAAACTACAGATGATAGTTAAGTAATTTCACTTCTTACTTTTGAATATTTTTCAAAAACCCAATCCTAACTGAACTTAGTCAGTTTTTCTTCTACTGCTCCTCTCATCAATAGCTTGGCTGCTGTGATCAGCATGAATTCTTGATGCAATGAGAAGCCCAGCAGTTAGATGGACACTTCATCAAAATTTAGAAATTAATAGAAAACATCCACATCTAAGCAACTAATCTGAGTGCTCTTTTGTTTAAAACTCAAACAATACACCCAAAGCGCATATAAAAATTATTTTAGAATTCAGGTATTTTTTCTGCCATATAATTTTAGTTGACCTTAAACAATATTTAATGAAAGACAAAAAACATAATACTAAAGTAAATTTATGAAAATAACTGCTTATGTAGTTTATTTTAAGAAAATTAAGCTATGAAGAATAAAATTTAAAACCAGATTGTGCTTGATAAAAATAAGTTTAGGTAAGGTAATAAGATATGAAGGTTGACTTTCTAAGTTAAAAATCTCAGTCCAACACTTACAAGCTTGCGAATTTGAGGAATTGACTTAATTTGTGTCTACTATACAGATAAAAAGTAGAGATGACAATTCTATGTACCTTACTGGATTGTGGTGAAAGATATGATTAGTTAATAGAGTTAAAGAACTATGAATGATGATTGGAATCTGAAATATATTCAGTAAATGTTAGTAGTATGATGAACCACAAATACATATAACTACTACCAATTATTTACTTGAGGTCCAGTTCCATAGATGTGTCCTTCTGCCATTTCAAAATAAACCTGGAATCTGAACATGTTTTATTCATCTCCCTTCCCCCAGCAAGCTGTTTTCCTCAACGGTGCCAACATTGTGTCTGCCAGTACATTTCAAACATCAGAGTTCTATTTGTCTCTTCCTTTTTCTTCTCTATCAAGTCATATGAATTCTCTGATGATCACAGCGTTCTTAAATAGTACGTGACACATTGCAGAAGATCAGGAAATGTTTATTGAAGCCATTGAGAAAATATAAAAAATATCCTTTCTCAGCAGATCTTAAGGTCAGATTCCTTATATAAATCTTAAATCTTGACATTGACCCCAAATAAATTAGTGACATAAAAATCAAGTTACTCCTTTTTTTGAACACTGTATAAAATACAAAGGCATTTTCCTGTAGCTCTATTTTGGTAAGAGTTAATCAAAGCACTAAGGAAAATAAAGCAAGAAAGTGTAACTTCTCTGTCCATCATTTACTCCAGAAATGGCCGGTTTTTTACACAGACAACAGAGGGGTGGTCATTGTACAGTGTGTTGTGGTGATTACTTTGTGGACTCTAATGAATAACAGATGGGTTGAGCAGCGAGAGTTCTGTAATGAGGGTATTCAGGTGACAAGCAGTCAAACAGAGCCATGAGCACTCACAGAAAATGAGTGCCACGAGGAAAGATTTGTCAGAATGGACAGAAAATTTTCTTTCTATACCACTTAATTATGTGATTGCAAGTTCTCTAATAACATTTTTGTAAAATACCCCCCAAAAGTCACTTTATCACTTTTTATCCAAGAGATATAATTATAGATGTTTGTGGTCTACTATCTATTTAATAAACATGTAAGTAAATTACAGAACATAGCTAAGAAGACCAGAAATATGTAATCCTATTTCAGTCTATAGAAATACTTCTCAATACTTAATTATAATTACTTAACTACCAGAAAAAGTCAAACATTGTTCTAGATAAGATTTAATGTGATTTTAGAGGGATAAAGGGGCATTGTAGAGGTAAGACAGAGACAATTCTTTATCTTAAGGTATCTTTCTAGGGAAGGAGACTATAACTTGAGAATTTTGTCTTATTACAAGAAACTGAAAACTAAATATTGTGTTCTAGATAGACAGATAGATAAATTTCTTTAAAGCAAAGGTCTAGTTGTTTTAATGATTTTAATAGCACACAAATCCAGTTGGCAAGTCTATAAATGGTCCTAAATTGAATGGATTTGCAAATCCTAGGCTGCAAATGTTCTTCATTAAGAATCTTAGGAAAGAATCAGAGAGGAATTGTTTTTGAATGTTTTATTAATTTGCAATAAAAATGTTAACAGTAAGAATATTTGTGTGATGTACAATGTCATATATGTGACTTTAGGGAAATAATTGTATAGGTGTATTAAATTAACCTCAAAGATGGAAGCTGGTAAAAACTTAAAACACCAACAAGGACATGTAAGGGATCTAAAACTTTTTAGCTGTTTCTAAAATCAGTGATATTTAATGCAGCAATAGGAAATTTATCTGAAATTTAGCTATCCCACGTATTATAAGAAGAAAAATTCTGTCAAATGAGTCCCAAGTAGATAAGAAATTTGACATGAGTTTTAAATATAGTTTGATGGCAAAAATGAAAAGTTGTTTCAAGATGCTTATCAAGTTATCATAATAGCTTCTTAAAGGATTTAGCCCTTGAAATGAAGTCCTGAAAGGATATAAACTCAGCACAGTCCAGACTTTATATCTTTTTTCCAAAAGGGATCACTATCTTTAAAGGAAACAAAAAATAATTATATTCTTCTTTGGGTGCTTCACATTTTGAATCTCTACTACTTCAATAATACAAGTTCTAAAATGAATTCACACATTTAAATTCCTTCTAAAACGCACTGTGAAAAAAAAGTAATGTGCCCTACGAAGGTAATCAACAATTTTATTTCATTCTGCTTATGTATTATAGGTAATTAATATAAAAGAAATGTAAAAATTGAGATTCATTTGTCATTTTTTAAAACAGAAATCACCATGTTAAATTCTGACTCCATTTAACATGAACACTCTGAACTTTTTATAAAGTTAAAAAGTTCAAAACATTCATATGACTGCAGAAAATAAACCATTATGCTGGTCCTTCAATGAGCAGACACACTCATAACTTCAATAAATAATTTAATTTAGCTTATATTATGCACCCATTGCGTTCAATAAAAACAAAGTATATTTTCATAATATTTACATTTTTGTGAATGTAATTGTGACAAAGGTAAATTGTAATACAGATGCCGGGAAAAACAACGAGCTCATTAGAAAGTTTAACAAGAGGGTTGTAATTAATATAGCACTAATTTTGTCATTTCATAGCAATCTTATAATTCTTTTTTTGAAGCTAATAGCATGAAGTAAAACTAGTTTAATTTATATACAAATAAAAAACTCTGATGCTTCCAACATAGTTTATAATGAGACATGATTGTGAAAAAATTAATAAGCCTTATTTCCAATAAAATAACCATTTAATAATGAGTAATTTGTTGAGCACATGACAATCTAATTTCCTAGCAGACAAGAAAAGAAAGACAATTTGATAAAAATAATATGATATGAAATAGATTTATAATCTCATGATATTTAAGATTTTTGTTTCTTTGACATTTATTTTTGTGTCCGAATATATACAGTGTGATTTACAACAGAAGTATATAAGCAAACTAGTAACTATTTTAATTCAACTTTGATAAAATTTAAATTTAGAAGAGGGCTGGTGATAAGTTTTACTAGCAAGACACTTTAAAGTATAAATGTGTGCTTGAGAATGCAATGCTCTAAATTAAAATCAAGGTTATTTATATAGATAAGAAAGATTAGGAAGGTTTACATACTAGTCATCACTATGTGAATCTTAACCTTCTTTGTTTCTTATCATTATAAAGCATGGTTTTTGTTTTCCTGTTTGTTAAGTCTGTCTCTGTGATATCAAAAGATTGATTTTGATAATTCTAAAGTTTATTTTCTCACAGTTTTGAGATAATCAATGCTATTTTCATAAGAATGTTTCATTAAAATGGATATAACATAAATGAGCTGTAATTTAACTATGTTTGCATAGGTAGTTAAGTTCATTAGTGACCTCTCTATGATTAACTGACACAGAACATAGCATCTGTCAAGTACTCTTTTAGACTCTGGTGTTACTGTAGTTATAAAATATGTAAGCATGGAGCTCACACCCTAGTAAGGCAAACAAAAGCTAATAAACACATAATATAGCAATGGTGAAAATGCTGTTATTAAAAAGGTAGAGAGCCGGGCTTGGTGGCTCAGCCTGTAATCCCGCGCCTTTGGGAGGCTGAGGTGAGTGGATCGCCTGAGCCCATGGGTTCGAGACCTGCCTGGGCAGCGAGACCTCATCTCTACAATAAA
The DNA here is from genome assembly GCF_000164805.1 of Carlito syrichta. NCBI lineage: Eukaryota > Metazoa > Chordata > Mammalia > Primates > Tarsiidae > Carlito > Carlito syrichta. Next base: position 29,400 of record NW_007059657.1, read on the forward strand.
TCAAAAAATCAACCGGGCATGGTAGCCCATTCCTGTAATTCCGGCTACTTGGAAGGCTGAGGCGAAAAGATCGCCAGAGCCCAGCAGGTCGAGGCTGCGGTGGCCGGGAGCGGCCGCTGCACACCAGCCTGGGCGACAGAGTGAGACTCCAACTCAAAAAAAAAAAAAGGTAGAGAAAGGGAGAAAAAGTGATAGGGAACAAAGTGTTGTTTTATGTAGAATAGTCAACAGACATCTCTCAGAACAAGTAACAATCTTTTTTTCTTTTTTTCCGTCCAGGATAGAGTGCAGTGGCATCATCAAGGCTCACTCTAGGCTTGACCTTCAGGGCTTAGACGATTCTTCCACTTTAACCACCCAAGTAGCCTCCCAAGGTGCTTGCCAACACACCTGGCCAATTTTGGGGTTTTTAAATATTTTTGTAGAGACAAGGTCTTACTATGTTGCCCATGCTGGTTTAACTCCTGGACTCAAGAAATTCTCCCTCCTCACAGACCTACTGAAGGCAGGGAAGGGCATGCCAAGTAGAAGTATTAGCAAGTTCTAAAGCTTTGCCAAATGAACACACTTGGCATGTCCAGAGATCAGCAAGGAAGACAGAGAGACTGGACCAGAGAGCTGCTGGTTATAGTGGTAGCAGTGGAATGAATAATGAAGGATGGATTATAGAAGACTATAAACTCAGTGATTCAATTCAGAATAAAAGACCACACAGAATCACTCAATACCAATACTCAATTTCTCACAAGAAGTTACAATTAAGTTTTCATATACAAATTTCAAAGTTATAAAATTAAAATTTTTTAAAGGTTTGTAAATGAAAGTGTTTCTAAAACCAACCTCCACTTTACAACTCACACACAGAACTCAGTATCAGTTCAATTAACCAACTCAGGCTTTTGTCCTTACATTTGGAAGTCTATGTGTAGATGGGTATTTGGCTTTATTATTAACATGCCTCATAGATATCTTATATTTTTCTCATTACAGAAGCACAGAGAACTCTAGATTTACTCTACAAATCTGCTTTTTCCCAAGGCTTTACTATCTTTGAAATTGGTAGGTTCACCTAGTAGCTATGATCTAAAACTGGGAAGCATTGACACATCTCTTTCTTACATATTCAACATTCAATCCGACAACATACAATCACTTTATATGTCTTAATTCTGACTGTATCTCATCATATCCACTGCCATCCTTCTGCGAATCCTGGCCTATCGTCAACTGTCCCCTGGATTGCAACAGTCAGTTCCTTCCTATTTCCCTGCTTCTGCCTCTCCTCACATGCCACCCATCAATCTGTTCTACAAGTTAGATTGTACCATTTTATGCTGAAGACATTTTAGTGGCTTCTCTTCTTACTGGAAATATAACGGAAAGTATCTGGCATGATTGCTAAAGCCCCACACGACCCTACCTCACCGTGAACACCTCTCTGACCTCAAAGCCCACTTGTCTCCACATCAGTCTTTTCTGTTCTTTGATGTTCCTGTATTAACAAGCAGGATTACTCCAACGGGGTTATAGCACTTGCAATCTCTCTACATTCAGGTCTCTGCTTAAGAGTTATTCCTACGGAAGGCCTTTCCCAACCACCTTTTCTATAGTGTAACTTTTTTTTTTTTTTGGCAGTAGAACTTCTATTATGACCTAGCATTCTATCCAGATTAGTATTTCTTCATGTGATATGTCATTGTCTGCTATAACATTGATTTATCCCTTTCTACCTCCCAATTAAATATAAGCTTCTGGAAGACAAGGAATGGTCTTGTCTCCTGTTGTGTACTGAGATTTTTTTTTTTTTCAGTTGGAGTCTCACTCTGTCACCCAGACTGGAGTGCAGTGGCCACTCCTGGCCACCACAGCCTCCACCTGCTGGGCTCTGGCGATCCTTCCACCTCAGCCTTCCGAGTAGCTGGAACTATAGGCGTGCGCTACCATGCCCGGCTGATTCTTTTATTTATTGTAGAGGTGAGGTCTCGCTGCCCAGGCGGGTCTCGAACCCGCGGGCTGAGGCAATCCACTCACCTCAGCCTCCCAAAGGCGTGGGATTACAGGCTGAGCCACCGAGTCTGGCTGTGTACTGAGATTTTATGGTTAAAGAGGTGTCATACGTTAAATTGTGTCAACAAAAAATTTTATATTTAATTCCTAACTCAGAATGTGACTTTATTTGGAAATAAGGTTTGTAGATATGATTAGTTAATGTAAAGCAATACTAAAGAAAAGTGTGCTCTTAATCCAATATGACTGATATCTTTATGAAAAGGGAAAATTTACACACACACACACACACACACACACACGGAAAATGTCATGTGAAGATGAAAGCAGAGACTTGGGAGATGCTTTTGCAAGTCAAGGAATGCTAAGGATTGCCAGCAAATCACTGGAAGCTAGAAGAGACGTGTGGAACAAATTCATCTTCACAGTCCTCAGAAGACACCAACTCTGCTGATATCTTCTTGAACTTTTAGCCACAAAAACTGGCAGGCGATACATTTCTGCTGTTTAAGCCCCTCAGTTCGAGGTACTTCGCTATAGCAGCCCTAGCAAACTGACACTAATACCAAAACTAATACATAATAATAATCTCAGTGTTAATTTACATTCATCATAACTCCTTCTTCCATTGGTATGCCACGGGCATATTATAAAGAGAGTTTAATAAAAAGTCTAAGAAAAGGGTAAATGCATCTTATAATAAATAAAATATTACAATTTTTGGTGAACAAATGCTAAACATTTTCAAGAAGAAACTAATAAATCACTTCACTTCCTTTGTGTCCCTCAAAGAAGTTTATGTTTTGACCTTAAAGGCATTACCCCATCGGAGCACTGTTCTCATTCCACACTGAAGAATTGTATTTTTGAAAGGCAGAAAACAAATGTTTTTGTCTTTAGGAGGGAATAATATTAGAATTTGGTGTTTTGCAGAGTAGTAGAATGTTTTAAAATGTATGTTATATTTTGAATTTCTTACAGTAACAATTGCTATGAAAAATATATAAGGTCAATATATTGCTTAAAGTCGTGAGGAATGTAAGACAATTACCTTTGTAAAGATCACTGTTAGGCCAGGTGTGGTGGCTCACATCTGTAATTCCAGCACGTTGGGAGGCAGAGGTGAAAGGACTGCCTGAGTCCACGGCTTCGAGACAAGCCTGGGCAGTATAGTGAGACCTCATCTCTACAATAAATCAAAAAATTAGCTGGACGTGGTGACACATGCCTGTAGGTCCAGCTACTTGGAAGACTGAGGCAGAAGGATCACCTGAGCCCAGCAGGTCCAGGCTGTGGTAGCCGCGAGCCGCATGCATTGCAGTTCAGCCTGGGCAACACATTGAGACTCTGACTCAAAAAAAAAAAAAAAAAATGAATGAAAAAAACAATCTCTTTTCCCCCATGTTTTCTTCTATTCTTACAGTTTCAGATTTTAAGTATAAATCTTTAAGCTGCTTTGAGTTGTGTGTGCATAACTGATATTCAGTTTTCCTAATGCCCTTTGTTGAAAAGACTAGTCTTTGCCCATTGCCTATTCTCAGGACCCGAGTTGAAGTTCAGTTGACTGCGTATGCATGGTTTAAATTTCTGGGCTTTCTCTTCTGTTCCATTAGGCTAAATGAACAGAATACCAAAAACATAGACAACAACAAAAACAAAAACAAAGCAGACAAATGAGACCACACCAAACTAAAACTCTGCACAGCAAAGAAAACAATAGATTGAAGAGACAATCCATCAAATGGGAGAAAATATTTGCAAACCATGTATTATGGGTTCATTTCCAAAATATGTAATGTATTAGTTTTCTGTTGCTTATAACAGAATATTTTAAACTGGATAGTTTATAAACAAAATAAATTTACTTCCGGGCCAGTTATAGATCTTGAGAGCCCAAGTCCAAGGGGTGGCATCTAAGAAGGTATTACCAGTGGGGATTGTCTGCCAAGTCCCAAGGAGGTGCGGAATCTCACACATCAAGGAGAATGAAAATGCTGATACACTGAGGTTTTTCTATTTTTCCTTATAAAGCCACCAGTCCCAGTCTCATGATAACTCATTAATCTAGTAAACCATTAATTCATTAATCCATTTAATTGACTAATGGGTTAATCTATTCATGAGAAGAGAGCTGCCAAAGTCAGGCCCAGACTTTACCTGTACAATGACCATTTGTATATCTAATCCTGAATTCTACCTCACATCTTTAAGTAAATATGTAAATAAATAAAAAGAACAGAGTCCTTATGACCTAATTATCTCTTAATGGCCCCACCTTTCAATACTGTCACATGGGGGATTACATTTCAACAAGTTTTGGAGGCGACAAATACTTAAGCAATACCATATAAGCAACTTAAAAAAAAAAATCAATGACAAAATGACCCGAACAATTTTTTAAATGGGCCAAAACTTGATTGAAATTTTCTGCAGATAAAATATATAAGTGCAACAAGTGTATGCACTTATATTATCAAGCATCAGGAAATGCAGACTAAAACTGCAATGAGATATTATCCCATACCTGTTAAGAGGATTTATTTTTATGTATTTATGTATGTATGTATGTACGTATTTGAGTTGGAGTCTCACTCTGTCACCCAGACCGGAGTGCAGTGGCCGCTCCCAGCCACCGCAGCCTCGACCCGCTGGGCTCCGGCGATCCTTCCGCCTCAGCCTTCCGAGTAGCTGGAACTACAGGCACTCGCTACCACGCCCGGCTGATTTTTTTTTTTTTGATTTATTGTAGAGATGAGTTCTCGCCAGTTTCCCCAGGCGGGTCTTGAACCCGCGGGCTCAGGCAATCCACTCACCTCTGCCTCCCAAGGCGTGGGATTACAGGCTAAGCCACCGAGACCGGCTAGGATGATTTATTTTTTTTAAAAAGGCAACTGTTGCTGAAGATGTGGAGAAATTAGAACCCTCATCTTGTACAATATTGATGAAAATGCAGCTGGAGCTGCCATTATGGAAAACAATATGAAAGTTCCTCAAAATAGTAAAAGTAAAATGGCCATATAATTCAGTAATCCCTCTTTGTGATATTTACCAAACACTTGAAATAAGGATCTTAGAATTTCCATGTTAATTGTAGCACTTTTCATAAAATCCAAGTTGTGGAATCAACTTACATGTTTATCAATGAGTGAATGAATAAAGAAAATGTGCCATATACATAAAATAGAATTTTTTCAGCCTTAAGGTAGAGGAAATCACTGCAATATGTGACAACATGGTTGAAGCTTGAAGACATTAATCTAAGTTAAATAAAGTAGATGGGATATAAAATCTCAATTATAGACAGTAAATAAATTTTAGAGGTCTACTCTACAGAATTGTCCCTGTAGTTAACAATATTCTTTTGTACAATTAAACTTTTTTAAGAGCATAGATATCATGTTTGAAATAGCTAATAAAATATGTAAAATAATTGCAATAGCTTGCTTGACATAAGTAATTCCATTTTGTTAAAATCTCCCATCTTAGCTGTCTGCCTGACTTAAAAATGACCCCTACAGTGTGTAGGTGTAATTGTTGTAACATTCCCATGACCACAGACCCACAGTCTTGTTCTTCCAACTGTTTATACTGACTTTTCTTGCTGACTGTTTGAAAACTTCCTAGCCACAAGTTCTGTGGAATTGTACGCCTTGTTAACTGAAATCCAAGAGATTGTTCCTTTTGTTTTTAGTTATTTGTTCCCTCACCCCCCTGCTATGTAGCCCACTTGCAGTTTTTGCCTTTGTAAGCTTCTTGCTAGCTTAGTTGGGCGTCAAGAGCTTTCTTGGCGTGAGCCTACTCTTGACTATGTGTTATTAAAGGACTCAAAATTCAAACCTGGTGTGCTAGCAATTCTCCTTTCCTGTGGTTTGTTTGGTCATAACATGTTAAGTATTGTTACCACAAAAAAAATTTTTTAAATTATGACAATTGTTCTTTTGTTAGTAATTTTGTATAAGTTAAAAAAGAAAATTATATTTTCAAGTGTAAAAGAAAAATAACCATTTTGCAAAGTGCAGACTAGTATAGAATACAAAATGTTAAAGTAAAATAATAAACATAATCTTAGTATCCAGAAATATTGATAATGATTAAGTAACCATAATATTTTTTTTTTTTTTTTTGAGTTGGAATCTCACTCTGTCACCCAGACTGGAGTGCAGTGGCCACTCCTGGCCACCGCAGCCTCGACCTGCTGGGCTCCAGCGATCTTTCCGCCTCAGCCTTCCAAGTAGCTGGAA
>NW_007059657.1:35756-38740 GCF_000164805.1 Carlito syrichta
ACTCACCTCAGCCTCCCAAAGGCGCAGGATTACAGGCTGAGCCACCGAGCCCGGCGGTAACCATAATATTTAATGGTTTTATATTCATCCAGTAAATGTATACAATTTTTAAATACATACCTGATTTCACACTAAAATATCTTGACATTTTCATAATGTAAAGTTCAATTTTCATATAAGTACATTAAAAATAATCAGAATATTTTCATCAATTATTTTCTACCTGACCTGTTGAAACAGTGTATTCATTAGAAGAAATTTTATTTAAATAAAATTGACAAATTCTTAGCTAGACTAACTAAGAAGTAAAGAGAGAAGACTCAAATAAAATAAAACAAAGTGGAGACATTACAACAGATACCTCAGAAATTTGTTTTAAAAGTTTATATGAGGGTATTAAAAATTGTATATTAACAAATTGAATAACCTAGAGAAATGAATAAATTTCTAGAAAAAAGTAACCTCTTATGAATTAATTAGGAAGAAATAGAAAGCTTAAACATATTAATAGCAAAGAGATTGGAGAATATAAAGTAACTGAATCCGAAAGAAAGAAGTAAAATATCTCTATTTGCAGATGACATGATCCTATAGAAAACCACAAACTTTCCACACAAAAAACCATTTTATAACTAATAGATTACTTTAATAAAATAGTAGGATACAAAATATAACAGTCAGCAGTATTTGTATACATAAATGATAATATAGCTGAAAAAGTCAAGAAAACCATCCCATTTACAATATCAACAAAACCAGTAAAATACTTAGAATTAAATTTTGCCAAAAAGGTAAAATATTTGGACATTAAGAACTATAAAACAATGTTGAAAGTAATTAAAGAGGATACAAAAAAGTAAAGATTATCTCTTACTCATGGACTGAAAAAAAAAATCAATATTGTTAAAATGTACATGTTAGCCAAAGTTATATACAAGTTCAGTGTAATTCTTATCAAAATATGAATGACATCTCTCACAGAAAGAGGAAAAAAATCCTATAATTTGCATGGAACCACAAAAGACCCTGAATGGCCAAAGCAATTCTGAGAAAGAAAAACCAATTTAGGACAACCCCCCTTGGGTTCCCTTCCACTGTGGGAACTTTTCTGTCCTCTTAATAAATCCTACTTTCCCAAAAAAAAGAAAGAAAAAAGAGAGAAAGAAAAGGAAAAACCAATGTGGAGGCATCACATTTTATTTTACAAAGCTATGGTAATAAAAATAGTATGGTAGTGGCACAAAGACAGATTTGTAGACCATAAGAACAAGATAGAGATCTTCAAAATAATATTTTCTCTGAAGATATTCAGTCAACAAAATTTTGACAAGTGCACCAAGGGGACACATGGAAAAAATACAGTTTCTTTGATAAATGATATTAGGAACACTGGATTTCCACATGAAATAGAATGGAATTGGACTGCTACCCTGTACATAAAAATCAACTCAAAATGGAACAAAGACCTAAATTTAAGATTTGCGACCAAAAAGCTGCCACAAGAAAACACAGGTGAAAATCTCCTTGACATTGGCCTTAACAATGACTTTTTGTACATTACATCAAATGCTCAAGCTACAAAATAAAAACAAATAAATGGGACGACATTAAAGTAAAAATTCCCTGCACAACAAATGGAACTATCAACAAAATTAAAAGGCAACCTACAGACTGGGATATATATTCGTAAATCATCTATCTGATAAGTGGTTGGTTAATAGCCAACATTTATGTATAACTTGTACAACTAAGTAGTATAAAAACAATCCAATTAAAAATGGCAAAAGATCTGAACAGGCATTTCTCCAAAGAAAACTTAAAAATGACCAAGAGGTATATGAAAATGCATTTTAGATGAATATTCATCATGGAAATGCAAATCAAAAACCTAATGACATTTTGCCTTATACTTGTTAAAATAGTTATTGTCAAAAAGTCAAGATATACAAAATCCTGGTCAAGATGCAAAGTTAACACAACTTTTGTATGCTGTTAGTGAGAATGTACATTGATGTAGACATTATGAAAAACAATATAGAGGTTTCTTAAAAAAAGAAAGAAAGGAAGAAAAAGAAAGAAAGAAAGAAAGAAAGAAAGAAAGAAAGAAAGAAAGAAAGAAAGAAAGAAAGAAAGAAAGAAAAAGGAAGGAAGGAAGGAAGGAAGGAAGAAAGCACTAAAAATAAAAACTAAATTAAAAATCAAAACTACAACACAGCAATTCATCTTCTGGGCATATAACAAAGGAAATGAAGTTACCACCTCATAAAGACATTTGTACCCTCATGTAAATTGCAACATTAGTCACAATAGCCAAGATATGGCAAAAAAAAAAAAAAGAAAAAATAATGCATATACAGTACACACATATATCCACACAATGAAAAATATTATTCAGACCTATAAATAAAGCAGATTCTCCCATTTGCCACAACATAGACGAACCTGAAAGATGTAATACTGAATTAAATAAGTCAGACACAAATAAAAATATTACATGTGTAATTATATGTGTAATGAAAAAAAAGTCAAATACCTATAGAAAATAAAACAGCAGTTACCAAAGGGGAGAGGTGGGTAGGGAGATGGAAGTGAGAGGTTGCAAAGTAGCAGATATGCAGAATGCACAAATCTAGAGATCTAGAGATAGAGGGCAGTATAGTTAAAATCATACTATATTTAGAATTCCTGCTAAGTGAGTAGCTTTTAGTTGTTCTTGCCACAAAACTAAGAGACAAAAAATGGGTAACTATATAAGATGATTGGTATGCTAATTTGCTTCACTATAGTAATCATTTGACTATATGAATCCCACAAGATCATGTTGTATACTTTTAATATATGCAACACAATTTTCAAAAATTGAAAGAGAAAACTGAGTAAATAACCAATCCTGATACTTTACATACACACACACACACACACACACACACACACACACACACACACACACACACACACACACACACACATATATATATATATAT
>NW_007059657.1:39051-46421 GCF_000164805.1 Carlito syrichta
CCACTCACCTCAGCCTCCCAAAGGCGCAGGATTACAGGCTGAGCCACCGAGCCAGGCTGATACATAATATTTTTAAGCGAGTATTTTGATTTTAAAAACAGAGATATTTTGCCTCAAAAGTCTTGTTTACATGTTTTTTAAATAGTATTAACCAAAAAAAGAAAATATGCCTTTCAAAACATATAACTATATCAATGCAAACAACTATTACAGTTTGTATCACTATAATATAAATGAACAAAAATTAAAAGAATTTAGATAGAACAGAAGCATTAACTTAGGACCAGAACACATTCTGGAACAAAACAATTATAAGAGCTCCCTTGTTATGAAATTATAAATTTTAACTTGGCAATAATTATATATCATCAGGTAATAAATAGTCTGTAATTCAGAATCTAATATCACTTTTCCTCAGTTGTTTTAATGTTTATTAGTTTGAAGTAAATAGTTATTCATGACTTGTGCAAAGTTAATTTGCAATAATTCTCTGGTATCTTGTCTCTACTGCACATAAATATAGTCAAATATATTAAATATTCTTCAAAATTAATTTAATACAAATTTTTATTGGTCTAGTTAAAAATCTCAATGAAACATCGAAGAAAATGCACATACAGTAATTGTCTTATAAGTGTACATTTAATATTCAAACAGGAGCAAATCTTCTTAGAGACAATATCCTTTTTAGTAAGTGCTTAAATTTTACTTTTCTATTTTGCCTTATTAATTTATTATCAAAAAAGAGAACCTCTCAAAATGTAACAACAGCAAACAATTACACACACAAATACACATTTTTTTTTTCCAGAGTAGAGCACTTTTTATTATGTTTTCACTAAATATTTCTTTCATAAATTAAAAATAATGCTTACAACACTAGCTAAGGAAGTTTAATGGCTGGTAGAGGGCACAGGTTTATTTTCTTCGTTTTATTCAAGTGCATATATATCTATATGGCATCTTGATTTGTGACAGTTATGATTAACTGATGACACATAGGCATTGATAAAATCAAAATAGAAAATATGATCATTTTATGTGCATATTTTAGTATGGATGACATTTTATTTTATTTATTATTTTATTATTTGAGTAATATATTTGTGGGTCTTTTATATATAGTTGAAAATGCATTATGTGGTGAAAAATACAGATTTTTAGAATGAAAATTTTGTTGTCATCCTTAATTTGGTAATATTTGCTAAATATTTTGGTAATTTTTCTTACCTGTCAAATTAAGATAAATTGAAGATTATGTCAAAAATAATATGATAACCATTATCATTATTAGTTTTAGCTGATATTAGCTTACATATTCTAAAAATTTGTGTAAAATTCAAATAAAATAAATGAAAGCAGTTTTTAAACTGAAATTTTAAACTATTTAGAAATATGATTCCATATATTGATTTGTGAATTCAGAATGGTCTATGATCATTAATCATTGCAAGGGCTTATTGTATTAATGTTCTTTCTGGGAAAGGCAGTATATTTAGGTGCTTGCGTAAATTGAGGTGCTAGACTATTGGGATTTTTTGTGGGTTTTTTGAGAACTTGACGAGACCTCATCTCTACAATGAATCAAAAAAAAAAATTAGCCGGGCGTGGTAGCGCGCGCCTGTAGTTCCAGCGATTGGGAAGGCGGAGGCGGAAGGATCGCCGGAGCCCAGCGGGTCAGGCTGCGGGGGCCGGGAGCGGCCGCTGCACTCCAGCCTGGGCGACAGAGTGAGACTCCAACTCAAAAAAAAAAAAAAAAAAATTTCACTTTTGCAATGCTAAGTATTTGCTTCATATTTATTTGTCTGGTTTAGAGTTTTAAACCCTGTTCACAAGTATTATCTTATTTGATGCTTATGGAATCCCTCTGAGAGAGCTAAAGGAAACTGTAATGTGACAGTAGAAGGAGGGTTATAGCAAATGTCTCACGTATACTTCTAAAGGTTGAGCTATCTGTAGAAAACATCCATGTGAAAGACTGTTAAAGAAGCCAAATAATTTGGAAAGTATGCAAGTTGGCAACATCTCTCCCTTTTACTTGTATACTGAATGCGAGAAACATTTCCATGTACCCAATAGTGTGAATTTCTATCTCTGGAAAGACGAAGGTAACAGAAGCTAACGGTATATGCTAGAAAAAAGGAAAATAGCCGTGTTCTGAGTCTGATTTTTTTTTTTATGATTGAAGTATTAAAAAAAAATACTAAATGTGTTAATCTGATTAATCTGGTCACTCACTATACACTCCTTTGTATGACAAGGTAGTTCAAAAAGCACTTCAATAGCAGCAGTGAAATATCTTTAATAGTATCACTGGGTCTATATTTCATTTGCTCTAGATATCTATTTTTCAAGCAAGTTACCGACTATTTTACTTCATAATTACCTTTAAATTAACCAGTTCATAATTGCAAATGATTTTTTAATGCTAATTAATTTCCAAGGATGCTTTCTTAGTTTCGAATATACTGATAAAATTAAATTTTGGAATTTTACAATTTCAGGGATATTTTCTATTTAATTTATTTAATGTAATATTTTAGATACGGGATCTCACTGTCACCCAGTCTGGAATACAGTGACAAGATCATAGCTCACTGCAGCCTCGAACTCATGGGCTCAAGCTATCCTTCTACCTCCACCGTTTGAGTAGCTGGAACCACACACATTCAGGTCTTGCCAGCCTGAGTGTCCCACCTGAACTGCCACTCTGCACTTCTTGGGAGACCCATCTTATTAAAAACTACAGAATCATTATCCAAACCACAGCCCAAGTCAAGTTTTCTGCATCACCCTAACTCTTTATATTCTATCACATTCATTTATTGTTTCACTTTGCTGGAGTTTCCTTTAAACCAATATTCATAGCCCATGGACAACTACATCATGGAAGATTGCTTCCTGCACCAGAATCCTTTAAGAGAGTGAGGCTAGAGATTCAAAGTCCCTTTCAAGAAATGTCTGCCTTCTGTGCATATCTTGCCCCTAATAAAGAATTTTCTTTTTACAGTGTTATAATTTTACTATGAACACTTGTTGTACTCCCTACCTAACTCTTTTCATAATTCTAGCTCACTCTGCCTTTATAAGTGCTTTGCCACCTCTAGTTGGGACATTCAGACTGAGAAGTCTAAATGAGGCAATGATTTTTCCTTTGTAAAATGTTAAATGGAAGACTTAATAGAAGTGCTGTACTTAAATACATATAAATTATGATGTTCCCAAAGTTTTAATTTGTCAATGTTATTTTGATTGGCTTTGACATCTTAACAGTAAAATTATCCTTTTTTTTTCCAATTGGTACTTTGCATATAATTAGGGTAGAGTTTCTACTTTTCAAGTTGTGGTTCCTTCATTATGACATTTTAATCTAAAAATGTAGAACACATCTATACATATTAAGAAAGACAACAGTCGTTAGAGAAACAGACTGACTGATCATCGTTAAGTAGTATTCTATGTGAAAATAATTTACAAGTGAATATGATTTAAAGGTGTTTTGCCCCAAAATAGTTGAATTATTTCTCACTAAGAAATAATGATTAATTAATGTGTCTAGTACAGTAGGTTCTATGATATTTATAAACTCACCTTGAATTTACATTTAGGAATCAAATTCCTTTATATAATAACTGTAAGATTTTAAACCTTTTTTGAATTGAGAAATGAAAACCCAGGTAGATTATTCTGTTTTCTACACACTTTGAGAGCTATCACTGAACTACAGTTGATCTTTGAGCAGCGTGAATTTGTACAGTCAGGTTTCACTTATTCATTGATTTTTTTTCAAAAAGTATACTAGAATATCTTTTGGAGATTTTTGACAAATTGAAAAACCCTCCAAACTGTGGAGCCTAGAAATAGTCCTTCAAAATTAAAAAAAAAAATTGACATGTCATGAATGACGAAAATATATGGAGATACTAGTCTATTTTATCATTTACTATGATCAAATATACACAAATCTATTATAAATAGTTAAAATTTAACAAAACAGGCACACAAGCACAAACCTTATATGACATCATCTGCAGTCAAGGGAAATATAAACAAACATAAAGATACAGTATTAAATCAGAAATCATAACTGAAAAAAATTAACTGTAGCACATACCATACTACTGTAATAATTTTATTGCTCCCTCCTGTTGTTATTGCAGTGAGCGCCAGTGTTGGGATTATCCACCTAAAAGGCTGTGTGATGCTCATCATCTCCAGGTCAGCAATTTATCTCTACAGTGAATTGCATATTATGGTAAAAAGTAGTTTCCCAGTTATCATATTTTTTTCATTGTGTTTAGTGCAAGTGTAAATATTTAATAACAACTCTATGGGACCCATGCGAAGTGCCTCTATTGATGCTGGAAGTGCTCCCAAGAAGCAGAGAAAAATCATGACATTATAAGTAAAAGTTGAATTGTATTATAAGAAAAAGTTACTGCAGCTTGATGTCTGCAGCTACAGTACTACCATTTCAGACAGATTATTCATCTTGCAAGTAGATGTCATAAACTGACCATATCAGTATCAATAAGTATATTACTGTAAATGTATTTTCTTTTTCTTATGATTTTCTTAATAGCATTTATTTCTTTGTTTATTATTATTATTTACTATAACACAAAAGTTTTAGTAAAATGAAAACAAATACAAGTGTTAACTAAGAGTCTATTTTATTTTATTATCATTATTTGTTACTTAGGACAATAATCTTCTGCCCCATTAGGGGAAGAAAGCATTCTTATTTTTTTTTCTTATTTTAAAGATGTGGGGTATAATTCAGGATCAGGCATCTAAGTGGTCATTGTACAGGTAGAGTTTGACTTTCCCTCTGGTCGTCACTTGGTCTGGTGTGAGATCAGATACCCATATTGATATTCTGTGCTCCACCCTCCCTTCCCTGGCAGTTTCCTGCTACTGCCAATCTCTTTCTTACAGAATTATGACAAATGCTCAGGGTCTGCTTATGAGTGAGACCATGTGGCACTCAGTTCTTGGTTTCTATGACAGATCAATGAGTATTACAGACTCTAAATCCATCCGAGTTGCTGTAAAGTCAATAATTTTGACCCTTTTTATGGCTGCATAACATTCCATCGTGTATATGTACCACATTTTTTTTTTATCCTTTCCATTTTAGATGGGCAGCATGCTTGGTTCTGTGTTTTTGCTATTGTGTATAATGCTGCGATAGCTATGCATGTGCAAGTATCTTTGAGTTCCTCCAGATATATTCCCAGAAGAGGGATTGCTAGGTCATATGGAAGGGTGATTTTTAGATCTTTTAGGAATTGCTACAGTTTTCCACAGAGATTGTACGAGTTTAGACTCTCAGCAACATTGTAGACGATTTTCCTTTTCTTCACATCCTCTCTAGCATCTGTTGTTTTTTGAGTTATTGATGATGACCATCCTGACTAGAGTATATTTCTTTCAATAACATTTTCTTTTCTCAGCTTTATTGAAAGAATACAGTATGTAATACATATAATTTATGCGATTGGTAATGTTTCTGGTCAATTGCAGCCTATGTCTTGGGGTAGTCAGAAGTTCTATGAGACTTTTAAACTGTGCAGAGTTGTTGGGAAGTGGCAGGTTGGTTCAAGGATCAGCTGTACAATGTTGTCTACAAAAGTATTTTTGCAGTCAAGTTTTTTTGTTTGTTTGGTTTTGGTTTTTTTGTGAGTTGGAGTCTCACTCCGTCACCCAGACTGGAGTGCAGTGGCCGCTCCTGGCCACCGCAGCCTCAACCTGCTGGGTTCCGGCGATCCTTCCGCCTCAGCCTTCCAAGTAGCCGGAATTACAGGCATGCGCTACCACGCCCGGCTGATTTTTTGATTTATTGTAGAGATGAGATCTCGCTGCCCCAGAAGGTCTCAAACCCCCGGGCTCAGGCAATCCACTCACCTCAGCCTTCCAAAGGTGCAGGATTACAGGCTGAGCCACCGAGCCCAGCTCCCTGTAGATATTTAAACTGGGTTTGCTTATAGTAATGAGACCTTTAGAAAACTACTTGAAATAGACACCTTTTAGTGAAATTTTTCAATCAGTACTTTACTTTTCAAAATTAAAAATTAATATAATTACTTTATGTTTTAAATAATGCACTGAGAAGGGCTTCCACGAAGGAAGGAAGAGAATTACTAATTGAAATAAAGATAAACCAAAAAAAAAAAAGGAGGAGGGTATTGCAACAAAACTGAGAACAGAGTGTTTTATTAAACAACAAATGGGCTTCCATTTTAGATTCTTAATTACTTTCACTGTGATAAAAGGGCAGTTTTCAACTCAACTTTTCTTCCCCTTTTTTATTCTTTTTGCAACACAACTAATACATGGTTATAATTTTATTGAAAAATGGTGTAAGCCATGTTTTAAGACACAGAATATAACCTGAAGTCGACATCCACTTCTCAATATAGACCTATTATGACCCTAAATGTAACCTTAATCATTTATTACATGCCATTCTATTTGTTTATTTAACAGACACACACATATATGAGCAATGCAAATATGTTCATCTAAATATAAGTAGTTTATATTTGTCATACAAATTAATTTACCCCCATAAAAAGATTTTTGTTTGGGTGTGTGTGTGTGTGTGTGTGTGTGTGTGTGTGTACTTATTTTTGTTCCTTTTCATAATCCTCTGTTCCTAAAATGGAATTGGTAGTGCCAATCTTGTATTGCATATTCAATAAAATTTGATTAAACGTACACTGTTTGTTGAATTAGCTTTTTATTTACTTGATAATAAATCTTGGAGATTTCCAAATACCAACATTTACAAATTTATATATTGTTTTGTAGATTGCTTTGGGATTTTATGATTATAAGCCATAATTTATATTATTCTTTTGACGACTATTTATAGAGTGTCATACCACGATTCTGACATTTTATAGGCATTAGAGATACAATTGCAAACACAGACATTTTTTATTTTATTAAAACACTCATCTTCTGGTGGGCAAAACAGATATTAAACAAGGAAACAAATAGAAAAAATAAATTCAGCGTGAATAAGTGCTACAAAAGAAATAAACATGTTTTTTCTGATTCAGAGAAGTAAGGAGTAAAACAATTACTTTAGAATTGTTTTACTAAACAAAGGGAAAGCCTCTCCAGGGAGTTGAAATTTGAGTTCAGACATGTAAAATGAGAGAAGCCAGTCAGCAAAGGAATTAGAGATAGAAAAAAAAAAAATGAAAAAGAATAAAAAGTGCAAGTTGCTTAAGAAAATGTTTTTTTTGGTGGCGGTGGCGGCGGCTCCTGCGCTCGGGCTGGGCTGGGTACGGCGCCGCCCAGGTACTCGTGACCAAGCCAGGTGTGCGCGGGTGTCAGTGCTCCCAGGGCTTGGACGTGCC
>NW_007059658.1:0-1287 GCF_000164805.1 Carlito syrichta
GTCAATTCCAAAGTTTTCTCCACTCGCAGCCCTGTCTCAGAAGTCAGCTCCACAAATTCAGGGACTTGATGTCCTAGCCTTGGTGCCATCCCTGAAACAGAATCTGGAATGTGATGTAATGACTTTGGAATCAATACTACAGATTCTTCCCTTTGCAGTCTTTTTTCAGAGATTGGCTCCACAGGTTCTAAATCTTGAGGATACGGCCTTGGAGATCTCTCTGCACATCCATTGACTTGACTTATTGGTAGTGGGGTCATTCCAAGGAATTCCTTTCCTTGAAGCCTTGCCTCAGAGGTCAACCCCATAGCTTCTGTGTGGTGTTTGAGCTCCAGGGAAATCTCTTCAGATTCCACGACTTGCTGCAGAGGCCCCATATATAACTCCCCCAAGTCCTTAACTTGAGGCCATGATGGAGACAATGATTCCAGAGTTTCTGGGACTTGGTAGTTTTTCTCTGGAGTTAATTCTAAGGATTTTGAGCCTTGATCCAGCAGCACTGGAGTCAGATCAACGAATTTTGATACTGGAAGATCCAGCTGCAGCGGCATCCCTGATGACTCCATGTCTTTACCTGTTGACTTTGGGGTCAACCCCACAAATGTATCTACAGTTTCAGTGCCTTTCTGTGCCAACCCTTGGGCTATTTCTGAAGATTCTGTGGCTGGATAAATTGGCATTGAAATCAAATTCACAGATTTAGGGACTTGATGCCTTGGCTTTGGGATCATCTCTGCATATTTTGCAGACTGAAACCCTGGTCTAGGAGTTATTTCAGAGGATTCTGCTATTTGATAATTCGTTCTTAGAATTTGTTCCCCACATTTCACTCTTTGAAGGAGTGACCCTTGTGCTAACTCCACAGATTTTGTAGTTTGCTGCAAAGACATTGGAGACAATTTCCCATATTTTATACTTTGCAATTTTGACTCTGGAGTAAACTCTAAAGATTTCATACCTTGTTGCTGAGATTCTGGAGACAAATTTGAAAATCTGACACTAGTCAACATTGGTCCTGGTGGGAACCTCCTAGTTGGCTCTTGTGCCAACATTACTGATTTCACTCCTTGCCATCCTGAAGTTAACTCTCGACAATTCATATCTTGCTGTTGGGACCCTGATATCAACTCCACAGGTTTTACATCTTGAAAATATGGTGCAGAGGCCACAGATTCAACACATTTTGACCTGAGGCATGATCTTAACCCTAAAAAATTCACACTTTGAGGTTGTGGCCATGGGTTTGACTTAACAGATTTCACATCCTGACAACATGACTCTGATACA
>NW_007059659.1:0-2047 GCF_000164805.1 Carlito syrichta
AAAAAAAAAAAAAAAAAAAGTATTAATATACACAAACAAACAATGAAGCAAAATAGAAACTGAAAATCCTGTTTGAACTCCACTCCTTCCCTAACCTCCCTTCCCTCTCCAGAAGCGTATCCAAGGCAGCCACAGTTGACAGATTGCCTTGTATCCTTCCAGACATGCTTTTCCATCCATGCACAAATTCATGGACCTCTAAAGATGTGCGTGTCAAAAGAGTTTTCTCTAATTACATGGAATCACACATTTTCTGTGGCTTGGTTTTTTCATGTAACCATATCATAGACAGCATTCTATGCTAACATGTAAATCCGCCTACAGTATCTTAATTTGTATTCATTCATTTCCCTATTGATGGACGTTCAGGTTGATTCTGGGGTTTGTGTTACAGATACCACTGCATCGAGCAGCCTGGTGTACACACCTTTGGGTGCTACTCTGGTGGGGGGTTCCTAGAACTAGAATTGCCCGTAGGGCTGGTGCTGGGTTCATTGCCAGCAATTGCTCTCCAAAAAGAGTGTATCTGTAGTACTTCCATCTAGCATGAATGAGTGACTGTGTTCCACACCCTTGACGACACTGGGCATTACCATTTGTGTTTTTGCCAATCTGCCGGGTAAGCGAGTCTCTCATACATAGATGTGCCAGTCACTGTGCAGCGGCTCCTTGCGGCCTTTAGAATATTGATCTGTGCTTGGTTTTGAGGTCAGAAGCAGCCAATGCGCCCAAGTTCAGCTCTCGTTAGGCCAAGGTGAGAGGGAGCAGGACGTTGTGGGCGGCTGGGGGAGGTTCTAGTGGTAGATCTCCTCCTGACTCCCTTCCCCGGTGGTGCTGTCACCACCCTGCAGAGGGAGCTCCTTCTTCCTGGTTACGTTATAATTTACATAGTCCCTATTGTTAGATACTAAGTTTCTACTTTATGCTCATTCATCCATCAAACAGACATTTACAACTGAGTCCCTACTATGTGCCAGACCTTAGCATCTTTATACATATGACATTTTCTATATTTTGGATAAATTTATGCATGACAAGTTCTGGGATGCTTTGAGTTCAAGGGTGTGATTGGGGAGTAGGTGTGGGGGCACTGTGAGCAGAGCAGCTGTCACTGCCACGCAGCTGATGAGTCAAGGAGGATGTGTACCCCCAAGACAGGTTACATAAGTGTTGTGCCAGACCGTGTTGGGTGATAGATACACTATCCTTCCCCTCTGAGCTTCCAGTATGGGCAGGATTTCATTCCTCAGCTGGAATGGAGCTTGCATAATTTGTTCAAGGTCAGCCAAGGAAAGGCTGGGTACGTAGACTGGCAGACTGGGGAGGGGAACCAGAGACTCTTGCCTCCTGGTATGACTTGCTGGTCCTCCCCGAAGTCATCGGTGACTGTAGGCAGATCTGCTCAGCCTGGCCCTGCTCATCCCTGTCTCCCACTCACCAGCTGGGACAAAGCCCCCAAGCTCTGTCCTGAAGCCATCACCCAGGCAGAGAGACCTGTGGTCCTGTCTTCCCCAGAACGAACTCTGATTTCTGTCTGTCTCGGGTTGGCTGCCTTGTGCTCACCAGATGGCCTTGCTTCATGCTCAGCCTCTAGAGGCTGGGTTTTTGGAGGCCCTGGGGTGGATGCTGCAAGAAGCTGTACATTGGTAACTAACTTCACGGACAGTGAGCGATTTGGAGCAGATCCAGGTGGAAGGAGAGCCTGGGAGGGGGCAGGGCCAGGGTTCAGCCTTCAGTCAGCGCCCTGGCAGGGTGTTAAGTGAGAAAGCAGGACTCCAGTTTCTCTTTCCTCCAGCCACAGCCTGAGAAAATGAATGTAGATTGTTCTGTCTACCATAAAATTGCCCCTGAAATGGTTTCTGAGAACCAGGTAAAAACGGGCATTTTGAGGTGCCGTTGGTGGTCATAAGATAGCTGAGCTTCTGAGGGAAGTCAGAGCTACCTCAGGCCTTTCCTTAGTCTGGTCGGATAAGGGGGTGGGCAGGGATGCCCAGAGGCAGGGGGTGGGCTGGGATGCCCAGAGGCAGACTGCACAGCCACTGGGGGC
>NW_007059660.1:0-12721 GCF_000164805.1 Carlito syrichta
TAAGGCTGGCATCATGTGGCAAAAGCCCCACATACCTCAAGAGGTAGGTAGAAACTGGGCAGAAACGGAACGTGCACTTTAAGACAGGAGTAAGTCATGCTACCAAAAGCTGACTTTCCAACTCCTTCTCAAAGAGTTCACTCTGTAATTCTGTCCATCAACAGGATATAACTCTCCTTTCTACTTAGTCCAAATCATCAACAAAGGAGGAGGTAACAGCATACCTTCTAGAGCCTCCTCTGTTTTATCACCACAGACGCAGCCTGGCATCAGGAGGGTAGGGACTCAACGTTTGCTACACAGGAACTTCATCTGATCTCATCTTTCTCCCTCTTACATCACCTTCCTTCTTTCTGAAGATCGCTTAAGCCTCCCTACCCCCACCCAATTATCTGCCTAGCATTTTTCATTGTAAAACGAATGCTTTAATTATGCTAAGTGAAAGAAGTCAAACATAAAAAGCCACACCCTGTATGACTCTATTTATATAAAATGCCCAGAACAGACAAATCAAGAGAGACAGAAAGTTGATTAGTGGTTGTCAGAGGCTGTGTGGAGGGAGAACGGGGAATGACTTCTAAGTAGGGTAGGGGTTTCTTTTTGGGATGATGAAAATGTTCTAGAAGAAACAGTGGTGACGGTTGCACTATGTTGTGATACATTAAAAAACACTGAACTGCATTCTTAAAAAGGGTGAATTTTATGGTGCTTGAATTATATCTCAATTTAAAAAATGATAGTAGCCTGAGGTCTCAAGGCATGAAGCAAGAGCCCTACATGCATCAATAACTCAGACGTTCCATAATTGATCACTATATTACAGGTCCACATAACTGAGGTTGAGAATGAGGTCCTAAGCTAACAGAAAGATGTTAAAATCAGTAGACTCTATTTCACGGGGGAGAGAAATGTAAAACTCATTTAGAAACAATATAAAAAATAAAAATTCAGGAACTTGAAGGGATGTACTTCAGCCATTCAACAAATCCACCCATGCAGATCTCTTTATTTTCCAAAAGGACACAATTAGATAATCTTTCCATCTTACTGAAAACTACCTTCTTTCTCCAACTACAGGTACAACATCCCTAATCTGAAAATCCAAAATCTGAAATGCTCCAAAATTCAAAACTCTTTGAGTGCTGACATGACAAAACAAGTGGAAATTTTACACCTGATCTCATAAGGTGGATGGCAGTCAAATTGCAGGCACACAACACAGTTTATCCAATGTCCCTCAGAGAAAAATTAAATACCTTCAGGCTATGTATATAAAGTGTGTACAATACATAAATGAATTTCATGTTTAGACTTGGGTCCCACCCCAAAGACAGCTCATTATGTATGTGCAAATGCCCCAAAATCCAAAGAATTCCAAAATCTGAAACACTTTTGGTCCCAAGCATTTCAGCTAAGGGATACTCAATCAGCACTTCACTGACCCTATGTAAGGCTCTTAAAAACAGGCTTTACTACTGATTATTTTTTTAAGGGGACAATCCTACCCACTTTAACTATCCCAGCTCTCACTGTTTTGTTCTTTTTAACTGCTACTACACACACACAGTCTCTCCAAACGATATAGCTCTAGGTGGTACTTTTTATTTGTGCAATGCCTTAGTGTTCAGAAAACTCATGTACATGAACATATCTGACCCTACAAGGTAGGTGGGGTCAATTCACTGAAGGAAAGGAGTTTGCTCAGGCTCGGAGTGACAGATCTTGTGCTAAACCTCAGAGGTTTTGACTCCAATGAGAAGAAAGTATTCAGGAGATATTTGGTGAATAAATGGACAAGACTGCAGATGAATTATCTTGCTACTATACCACAATTGCTCTTCTATGCTTTCCAATATTTTTCCCTAATTCTTTCATGTGAGTTGGTCTCTTTTCTGTGGTTAAGATTATAGACACCTAAAGTCAAAAGGGCATATCCTTAACTACACCAGTTTTATTAGAAAAATAAATGCCCCAAAATAAATAAACAAGAAGTCATAAGCCAGGCTCGGTGGCTCAGCCTGTAATCCCATACTTTGGGAGGCTGAGGTGAGTGGATTGCCTGAGCCCGCGGGTTCGAGACCTGCCTGGGCAACTTGGCAAGACCTCATCTCTACAATAAATCAAAAAATTAGCCGGGCATGGTAGCGCACACCTGTAGTTCCAGTTACTTGGAAGGTTGAGGCAGAAGGATCGCCGGAACCTGGCAGGTCAAGGCTGCGGTGACCGGGAGTGGCCACTGCACTCCAGTCTGGGTGACAGAGTGAGACTCCAACTCAAAAAAAAAAAAAAAAAAAAGAAGTCATAACTTACAATGAACCCATGCCCTCACAGTACTGAGCAGCTGTAGATGGGTTGATTAAAGCATCAAGCCACCTGTGAACACTGAAA
Organism: Carlito syrichta; assembly: GCF_000164805.1. NCBI lineage: Eukaryota > Metazoa > Chordata > Mammalia > Primates > Tarsiidae > Carlito > Carlito syrichta. The sequence goes on from NW_007059660.1 coordinate 2,389, forward strand.
GTCTTAATGACTGTTGAGCTGTATCATCAAAAAAGACAAACTAAACTGGAAAACACTTAAAAAATGTTTTTAGTATTTAAAAACATGAATTTTTTAAAATTTTTTTCCCTCAGGAAATTGTATGAGAGCTTAAAATCAAAATTAAGCTCATGTTCTGAAGAAATATTAACAAATGAATTAAGACCCTATTTATAACTGTATTGTACAGAATATTTATTGGTTTAAGTAGGGCTTGTACCTTTCAAAACTTTTATCCTCCTAACTACTGAAGGCGGCAGGCCTGCTAATATAAGATCTGTACAATTCGCATGATCGTGAGGCAAAGTTCCTCATACTGAGGATAATCAATATTAAAAACTAAAGAATACATTTTAAGAAAAAACATTTAGCTAACAATAAACACAACCCCAATGCGTTTTGTAAATATGAAAAAGTAACAATTTAATTCAATGATAAAATAGTCAATGCAATCTCCTAATGAATTTTCTAATCATCTTCCTTTTACTAATATCAGCCCACCCGATGAGACTTAACACACAAAAAAGAAAACCTTTATCAAGAGATACTGACAACCAAGCCATCGAGGGTCACACACAAATGGCAAGATACTTTTGTGTATGCTGACCTTTTACTGAAAAATAAAACATGCCAAAGTTCTCTGCCTCAGTAACTGTGTAAACTGTTTAAGCACCTACTATATGCAACCCACCATATTAAGCAAATAATGAATAACATGCTATACGCCTTCCCATCCCCAAAACAAATGAAGAGAGTGGGTGTATGCAAGGCTTGTAACAAACAGTAGCCCCAACAGCTAACAGTGAGTGAGCCCTATGTGCCAGGCACTGCTCCGAGTTCATCACACGTGTTACCTCATACAACCCCATGTGATTTCACAGATGAGGACTGGGCACAGAGAAGTTATGTGTATGCAATCTAGGCAGTCTTTATAAAAGAAACCACTGGGCAACACCACCTCTGAGAATAGAGAAAATTACAGAATGGAAGCGATATTTGAGCGAGGCCTTGAAGTACAAATGGAAGAGACAGAGAAAAAAGTCATGCTGGCACACACATTTCCGTCTCTGCAGCTAACTGTACACACAGGACACAGGGGGAGTCATACCAGGTACAGAGAGACAGGCGGTCCACACATCTACAGGAAACGTTCAAGAGCACACTTAAGCCAACAGTCTCTACTGTTCTCCAGATGTCACATTCCTAACAGCTTTTCTTCAGTGGCAAAAATAAAGAGACTGTACGTTGACCACACTTAATTGTGTGTCTCAAGAGATGGGAGCCAGACATATATAAACTGACATGCCACCAGCAACAACTTCTCTAGTGAGAAATACAAGACAGTAAGAGATAAGTCAATAAATAATGACACGCACAGCCAGCTGTGCTCAGTTCATAGGAAGAAAAATAAAAAAGAACTTGGAGTTCTCAAAAGCAGTCTTAAGCCCCAGAGCTTGACGGCAACATTCAGATGGGGAGACCTGCTTCTCCAGGGGAAAGCCTCCCCTCCTGCACCAAATTATGGAGTCTGGTTGAATAGGTGATATGGATAATCTCAGAAAATCACTGAAGAAATTACTCCTGAAATCTCAATGCAACTTAGCCTCTATCTACTTAATACTTTTCTGGTGAGGGGGATAAGTGATTACAATTTTCCTATACTTTTGTAGGCATGTGAAATTTTCATTAGTGATTAATTTTAGATGTACTGATTACAAAGCACTCAATTTGGTCATGTCCCACTCCAAGCATCTCACTTCTCAAAATGACAGCAAGCCAGTGAGTGAATGAATGGATGGATGAATGAATACTTCCAGCATGGAGAATGATGACATCAGAAACCATGTGCAACTCGATCTCTGCCAGAGACTTTGTCAGCAACCAGCCCACTACCCTATACCGTGTAAGCACAAGAATTAGAAGAAGCCTGGCTCGGTGGCTCAGCCTGTAATCCCGCGTCTTGGGAGGCTGAGTGGATTGCCTGAGCCTGCAGGTACGAGACCCGTCTGGGCAACTTGGCAAGACCTCATCTCTACAATAAATCAAAAAATCAGCCGGGCATGGCAGGGCGCATCTGTAGTTCCAGCTACTTGGAAGGCTGAGGCGGAAGGATCGCCAGAGCCACAGCAGGTCGAGGCTGCGGTGGCCGGGAGCGGCTGCTGCACTCCAGTCTGAGCGACAGAGTGAGACTCCAACTCAAAAAAAAAAAAGAATTAGAAAAACTGTTAAACAGTTTTCCCCCCACTTGAAAGTTTACATCTGGCCCAGACATAATTCGAGGAAGGCAAAATTTACGGAAGCAATGCACAGGGGCTTGGATACCTTAAGCCAGGGAATACGACAGTTCACTCATAAAAAACAAACACCATTCCTGTCCAATCCTGCCACAACTTAGGCAGGGGGCCCCAATTCCCAAGCCCCTACTGTTCTCCTTTTTCACTTACTGTAGACCACCTCACCTTGCCCTACAGGCTCAAGCTAGTGCAACCACCACCCTCACATCCCTACCCCCCACACCTCCCTGCAGACCCCCCCCCCCGGTCCACTACCAGGCCACCCGGAATCTAAGACTGCATTGTGGGGCTCCATTCACCTAACACCTAATGTTCATGCATAAAGGATGAGAGCAGGTGTGGCCTTCTGCTGAACCTCTGCCCTTGCTGTAGGCACAGGCTTCCCTTGAGCAAGGTTTCCCGAGCCCCACTTGCACGCAGATCTCAAATCATTCTGTTCTGACAGACTGAGGCAAAGAATTCTGTCCTCGCCTACAAACACGATGGTCATCTCTTCCTAGGACTGGATCAGAGAATTTCCTAAGGTATTTTTTTCCTCTTATTCACAAGATTAAAATGAAACAGGCAATCCACATGAACGTAGAAAGAGTAGTGGTGGGTGTTTTAGTATATTGTGTCATTTAAAACATTTTTACAACTTTGACTGTTTTTTTTTTAGTTTGTTTTTCTTTTTTTTAATCAATATTTTTTATTATGATATTGTGGAGTACAATTAAGGCTTAGGTATACAAATATGCTTTGTTCAGGCAATCTTGTTAATAAGAGGTGTCTCCCCGTCCCCAGACAACTTTTGACTTCTAATCCTAAGTTTTTTGGTTCATGGAACATTTATATTTTTAACATCTGAGTAATCATAACTTTTCTTCATTAACAATATCACTGCAAGTAATATTTTTCCCAGGAGGAGAGGGAAACCATGAAAATTCTAAACCATCTGTTTCATAGTTTGATAAACTCGGACGAGTATATGCTGATCGAATGAATATTCAAAAGATTTGCATTAGTTGACTGAACTCAATTTAAGTTAATATTTGGCCAACAGTAATATTTTTACTTCTTGACTATGTCAGGTAAATGGAGTTTATGAAACAACATGTAATAATTCAGTACCTATCCAACTGATAGATTCTAATTCACATCCCTGTAATGTGAAATATATACATCTGGTCTTCAACCCCAGTTCCTGGAATGTAACACTCCTTAAAACCTGCAATCTCCAAAATGTCTCTCTGCATGCTATGACTGGCTGATGGCTGGCAGCCCCAGAAAGACCAAGGCAGGGTTAGAAGACTTTCAGCCGCAGCCCCAATTCCAGAAGGAAGAGGGGACTAAAGGTTAAATCAATGGCCAATGGTTTCACCAATCAAACCCACGTATTGATGTCTCCATAAAACCCCAAAAGGACAGGTTTCAAAGAGCTTCTAGATAGCTGAACATGTGGAGGCCAACAGAAAAGGTCAACAAGAACTCATCCTCATGCTGGAGGGTGGCACACCCACCCCAGCGTCATGGGGACAGAAGCGCCTGCACCCAGGACCGTTCTGAACCTCGCCCTGTGTCTCTTCATCTGGCTATTTATCTGTATCCTTTAAAATATCCTTGGTATAAACCAGTAAATGGGTTTCCTTGAGTTCTGTGAGCCACTCCAGCCAATTAACCAAACCCAGAGAAGGGGTCATAGGAACCCCAACTTGAAGCCGGCTGGTCAGACGTTCCGGAGGCCTGGACTTGTGACTGGTGGGAAGGACGGCCTTGTGGGACTGAGCCCCCCACCCGTGGTTTCCTAGCCTCTCTCCAGGTAGACAGCATCAGAACTGAACTGGAAGGCATCCTGCTGGTGTCCACTGCAGGACTGAGTGATTGCTTGGTGTGTGGGGAAAAACCTCCACACATATAGTCACCAAAGTCTTCTGCACTGCTTGTTAAGAGAAATTTTTAAAACATTCAGAGTTTGTGGGTTTTCCCCCAACACACACACAAGCCCTATCCTCAAAGCAGACTCTTACATCCTCGTGTTCTTCCTACATCCTCCCCTTCTTGCAAATGTAAAAGTTTTGAGTAAAGAAGGAAAAAAAGGCCTCACTCACCAACTCAGAATCGAACTGATGACAAGTCAACATACTGCTTTACACAGAGCCAATAAAGTATACAAATTACCTTCCATGAGCTCCAAGAGGCAATGCAAAGAAGAGAGAAAAAATGAGTCATGATCTGGGTGAAGAGGACAAAAGCTAATAAAAATACGCTTCCTCTGTCTAGGGTGCAGGAGCTGGGAAGGCTACCCCAGTGCCCCTCCCATCTGAGAGCTGAAAACCCCTCTGAAACATGCAACAGATTCGCTTTTTAGTTCCCCTGGAGGTAGGCCCTCATTGCCAACTGAAGTCTCCTATTATTTCTCTGGACAGCTCTGGCTGAAATGAAGCCTTTTTATCAAGCAGGAAATGGTTTCCCTCTAACTTTGACATAGCAGTGCTAGTTCGATTCTGCCAAATCACACAGAATAAGCTTAACACAGAATTTTATGGCTCTGAAAACAGTTAAATGCTGCTATCACGTCCTTCACTTCTCCAGGAAAAAACAACTCCCATTATTTTCAAATGTACCTATGATCATGGATACGAATTTCCAATTTTCCCTATAGTTATGTCTAAATTCTCTAAAAGTATAAGATGTATCCGCAGTCTACCAGTCCTGGTTTTATCACTGAGCTGCGCATCCTTGAGGAAGTCCCATTTTCTCTCTGGGCGGGAGAGTGCTGAATCACACGTGGTCAAGTTTCAACAGCCTCTAAATCTACACAAAAACAATGATCTGCAGTATCACTTTCATTCTGTTGAGAAATTTAAACAAATAAGTAACCAAACTATAATATTAATAAAGGAATTTTACTTAACCATCTCTCAATATTTAAGAGTCCCTAGCTGGGCTCGGTGGCTCAGCCTGTAATCCTGTGCCTTTGGGAGGCTGAAGTGAGTGGAATGCCTGAGCCCGCGAGTTCGTGACCCACCTGGGCAACTTGGCCAGACCTCATCTCTACAATAAATCAAAAAATTAGCAGGCGTGGTAGGGCATGCCTGTAATTCCAGCTACTCGGAAGGCTGAGGTGGAAGGATCGCCGGAGCCCAGCAGGTAGAGGCTGCGGTGACCGGGAGCGTCCACTGCACTCCAGTCTGGGTGACAGAGTGAGACTCCAACTCAAAAAAAAAAAAGAGTCCCTGACACTCAGAATATAATGGCGGAGGGTGGGGGAGGGAAGGAGGGGACAAATATGTCATGACAAGTAGTTATGTAGCACATGATATACATACACACGTAGTATAAACACAACTTCAAGCACCAGCGAAACAGGTCAAAGTGACCTGTCAGTTTACTCTTAACCAATATGAGCAAACGTTTAAGCATATGTGTAACTTTTTTTTTTTTTTTTGAGTTGGAGTCTCACTCTGTCACCCAGGCTGGAGTGCTGTGGCCCAATCACAGTCACCCCAGCGTTGACCTGCTGGGCTCCAGCAATCCTTCCACTTCAGCCTTCTAAGGAGCCGAAACTACAGGTGTGCACTACCATGCCCAGCTAATTTTTGACTTATTGTAGAGACGACATCTCGCTAAATTGCCTGGCTGGTCTCGAACCCGCGGGCTCAGGCAATCCACTTGCCTCACTCTCCCAAAGTGCTGAGATTACAGGCTGAGCCACCAAGCCCGGCCCATATGTGTAACTTTAAGCTTATGCATGACTTTACGCTTATGCTTAACTTTAAGCTTAAAAAGTTTTTTTCTCAATATATGCTGTCCAGTACAGTAGCTACTAGTCACACTTAGCTAACTAAATTAAAATGAAAAATCGGTTACTCAGGTCGGGCATGGTGGCTCATACCTGTGATTACAGCACTCTGAGGGAGGCCAAGGTAGGAGGACTACTTGAGGCCAGGAGTTCAAGATCAGTCTAGGCAACACAGCAAGATCCCACTTCTACAAAAAAATTTAAAAAATTATCTGGGCATGGTGGTGTATGCCTGTCGTCTCATCTTTTTGGGAGGCTGAGCCAGAAGGATCACCTGAGTCCAGGAGTTGGAGGCTACAGTTAGCTACGAGACACCATTGCACTTCAGCCTGGGTGGACTTTGTCTCTAAAAAGTAAATCCATAAATAAAAATAGTTTTTAAAAAATCAGTTACTCAGTTGGACCAGTTCTCCTTCAAGTGCTCACAGACCATATATGGCTAACAGCTACTGTACTGGACAACACAGATGAGGAACCACCACAAGAGAAGGCGCCCCTGGAACGGTACTCTCTAGCCGGATTCACCACAATCTGTTCTGCTGATGGAAGCAGAATAGCAAAGGCCTCAGAACACACAAGTCCTGAAGTCTGAAACAAGGTCGCAATCCTAGTTCTGCCACTTATTTGCTATGTGACCTTGGGCAAGTTACTTAACCTCTCCAAGCCTGTCCTCCCATCTATAAAACAAGGAGTACCTCCCTCAAGGACAGTCAAAAAGATTAAATGAGATGATTTCATGGCCTCAAGCTCAGACATCCAATAGCTGCTACCTCCCTACTATAACGAACTGTATTTACTCATTTGTAGGCAGGTATACTTCTAAGATTTGAACTAACAGCTAAGATTTGAAATAAATGGATAAGAGAAAGAGCTCCTACCCAAGTGGGTGGCACAGGTGAATCAGTTAAAATATGAAGCTTAAGGAGAACCAACAGCCTTGGGACGTTGGGGAGGGGGTGCTAGAGTCTAGGTGGAGGGAATGGCAGGTGCCAAGGCAGAAACCATGACTCTGGTTCGGGGTTCTGCTCGTCTTTTGGTCATTTCCAATTACTAGGCCTCGTCTTCCATTTGGCAAAGTGTGTGGCGCGCCTACCTGCTATGTATTGGAAAAGAAGACGAATTTTAGCTCATGGCTTTGCCTGATTCTATTACACATTTTGGAATAATGTGCTGCTTCTACACAAGTATGGACTGATATACCTTTAAAGTCATCCTATTAAGTCCCAAAAGTATGCAGACATTCTGTTTGACAGTTTTATTTTTTTGAGTCGGAGTCTCACTCTGTCACCCAGACTGGAGTGCAGTGGCCGCTCCCGGTCACCGCAGCCTCGACCTGCTGGGCTCCGGCGATCCTTCCGCCTCAGCCTTCCAAGTAGCTGGAACTACAGGTGCGCACTACCATGCCTGGCTAATTTTTTGATTTATTGTAGAGATGAGGTCTCGCCAAGTTGCCCAGGCGTGTCTCGAACCCGCGGGCTCAGGAAATCCACTCACCTCAGCCTCCCAAAGCGCGGGATTACAGGCTAAGCCACTGAGCCCAGCTTGTTTGACAGTTCTAAATGAACATTTACTTACAAAAATAATCCAAAAAGCAAACTTTGACAACATAAATGCAAAAATCAAAATGTACACTGATCCCAAAATAAAATATACTAATAAAAAGTTTTACTAGTTTGCAATAATGCTTAGTTGATTTAAACTTAAATCAATGAATGTAATGATCACTACAAAGAAATGATTTGGATTTGTGAAAGAATAGAGTTTTTCAGGATATCTTAAAAGACAAAAGAGCTATGGGAATTAAATATTACATGTTAGAGCAATATGACACTTTCTATCTCTAAAGCGCTTAGGTAATAAATCTGAAACAATAACCAGTTATAAAGCTGGGCAAACGAAATGATAAAATGTTCTGTTCGTATTATAAAATATAATCCCAGCATGATCATTTAATATATGTTCAGACACATTCTTTTATTGTTCATAAAGCAGCAAAGAACAGCAGAAAGGAAAATATTAGAAGACCACAAATAATGGGCACTAAACTCACTTTATCATTCAACATTTTATTTTATTAGCAAATAAATGCTTTTAAATCTATGGCTAAAGGCAGACTTTATAAAAAACATTTTGAAGTCAGAAAGCCAGTAACTTTTCTGGTGATTTTACCGAGATGGCTATGACTTCCCTGGGTAGAGCTGTGAAGTAAAGATACATGACAACAAACAATTACAGTTTCCATCTGAAACAACGGGCAGCCAGCCCACTGAGGCTCAACAATGGTGGTGCCCTAGGTGAAAAGTCAGTTTCAAGATAAAAGCAAAAAAAAAATCATATCCTCTTGGCAGTAGTGGAGGAGCGCACCTTAAAAGTCATAAAAGGGGGCACAGAAATGAGAAGATAAACAAGCCCGAAACTCCCGAAATTCTGGACTGTCTGCCTACAGAATGTGGGGAAGACCAAGCATTCTCATTCTCTGTCCCACTGCACACATGCCCGACTCCAGAGCTAGCCAACCTGCAGGTGGTATTCCACACAATTCTTGTTAGCTGTTCTGGTCACTCAGTGCATCTCCAGTGTTATTTAAAGAGTCTTCTGTCTTCATAAAATCTATGCAAAACCACTCAACACTGTGGTAACTGAGTTAAGAACTCACAGGACTGAATAAAAAATATTCCTCAATCATCTGTATTCAAGAAAGGAGATGACTGTGAATCATTCAGTACTCTACAGAACACAGGCCCGCAATGTATATTTAATTTTATCATGTTACTCTCTCCTCTTAAAAAATATGACAGAACGCTGCTAACCAATATACATTCACATAAACTTTCAGCTATTCATACTGAAAACATCACTCCAAAAAGACTTTGAGCTGGCTGACAAAAATTATGTAATATGAAAGTACAAAAAGCATAAAGATATGAATATAAAAGGTGAAAAAGGGCCAGGTGCAGGCAGTGACTCACACCTATAATCCCAACACTTCAAAAAGCTGAGGCAAGAGGACTGACTGCATGAGACCAGGAGTTTGAGACCAGCCTGGACACCATAATGAGACTCTCATCTCATTAAAAAAAAAAAAATTAGCCAGCTATGGTGGAGTACACCTGTAATCCTAGCTACTCGGGAGGCTGAGGTGGGAGGACTGCTTAAGCCCAGGAGTTCAAAGCTACAGTGTGCTATGACTGCACCACTCCATTCCAGCCTGGAAGACAGAGATCTACCTCAATTTTTAAGAAAGGGAAGAAGGAGTAGAAAAATAAAGTACAACCAGAAAGTTGAGGTTTCTACATTAAATGCAATCAATTACTAAAAATGAGGAGCAAATAGGGCTATGAGCTTCCGGGCAGCCAAATAGAGAGGGACGTATCATAAATTTTAACGTTTGCGGAGGCCATAAGCAGACACAAATCAGTTTCTGCCAATAGTATCACCATTCTCCTAGTCTGCAAATATCACACTCTGTAGAGCACCCTTGAAACCATTCCATGAGCCAGGTCTGCCAGTTCAAAAACATCTCCCATTTCCACTGGATTTTTCTCTTGTATTTCCAGCATCACATCACCTCTAAGGCCTGGACCTGCATTCACGCCACAGCTTTCTGACTGGATTCCCTCCTCTTTATATCTTCCCCGCTCTCCCTCCTTCTCCACTCCATAGTAAACATTTTTAAATTAATTTCTATGACACAATTTTCACCAAAACTTCCATTCCATTCTCTTCTACCCAGTATTTTAGTCTCAAACTACAGCAACTGGTAATTTAATACCAGGCCCAAACAGCCACTAACAAATCTTTCCTCCCACAGGAAGGAAGCCGAGCTGCTAAGCTCTCTGTCCCAGGAGTAACCATACTAAATTCTCCCTTCACATTTCTGCTTGCACTCACTCTCTTCCCAAAAGCCAGCCCCACTTCCTACCACCTTTCCAAACCCTGCCCATCCTTCACAGCCTAGGTCATACTCCTCCTTAAAGACGTCTGACTTCCGTCTTCCCTCGTTGGACTTCCTGGCCTCCCTTCATGCTCACCTGCAGCAGGTCCTTCTTCTGTGGTTCTCTACGCATCTTTTTTTTTTTTGAGTTGGAGTCTCAATCTGTCACCCAGACTGGAGGGCAGTGGCCGCTCGCGGCCACCGCAGCCTTGACCTGCTGGGTTCCGGTGATCCTTCTGCCTCAGTCTTCCAAGTAGTCGGAATTACAGGCATGTGCTACCACGCCCAGCTGATTTTTTGATTTAT
>NW_007059660.1:12741-33935 GCF_000164805.1 Carlito syrichta
GGCCACCGCAGCCTCGACCTGCTGGGCTCCGGCGATCCTTCCGCCTCAGCCTTTCGAGTAGCTGGAACTACAGGTGCGCGCTACCACACCCGGCTAATTTTTGATTTATTGTAGAGATGAGGCCTCGCCAAGTTGCCCAGGCGTGTCTCGAACCCGCGGGCTCAGGCAATCCACTCACCTCAGCCTCCCAAAGGCGTGGGATTACAAGCTGAGCCACCAAGCCCGGCTCTCTACGCATCTTTATGCTTTATTCGTTGTAACAAGATCTTCAGGCTCAGGAACCACACCTGGGTGTCTTGATAACCTACACACTCGGCCTAGCAAAGGATTTCAATAAATACCACACTGAACTGTAAGGAATGTGATCCATCACCAGCCTGAGTAACAGGGAGAAACCAGTGTGGTGTCAGAAGTGCAGACATCTGCAAACATCAGGCAAAAAGTGTCACATGTAAAGAAATCCTTCACCTGAACAAGTGCCAATGACAGGAACACTAGCACATCTACCCACACAGACACGTAAAGGGGTATGGCAGAAATTACTATACTCAAAATTACTTTTTGGAATGTTCCAGCTAATTACTGCCTCACAGAATTCAGAAATATACTTCAAACACAGTGCAAATGATATTTTAGATTGCCTTGCATGTCGATATTTTGGTGGGGAGGGTTTCTTTATTGATTTCTTAGCTGAAACACAAATAGCTACTCAGAAATGTAATGTCAGATGTATTTCTCTAGTCACCCATGGGAAAATACAAGATGAAAGATCCAAAAACATGGTTTTAAGTCCAAATCAATCATTTTTAGCTGTGCAACCCTGATAGTCTCACAGAGGAATTGCAAAGACTAAATGACATCACATATGAACATCATTTAAAAGCTTCAGAATGCAGTACAAATATTACAATAACCAGAAAACAATAAGTGGCAATAATTATATTTTTGCATTGGTTGTTTTTTCTGGAGGTCACAACTATATCGACACAGTTCCCAATTTCTGTCTCAAAGCCTTCCTGTTCTGTGATATAATCTCAAAAGAATGTAATCTCCACACACATTTACCTACATACCATTTCAGTTACTATGATCTGGAAAATAGACTTTCCTCTGTTAAATGGCTCTCTTGGTCAGCAAGATGAGGCTGTGATTAGGTTTATGTTCAGTCACAGCCTCTTCTTTGCTGGAAATGCCTCAACTAAACAGCTGAGGCAATGAAAAATAAGCCAGTTAGAGGACTTTCTGATTCAAACTTACTACAAAGCTAGAGTAGTCAAGGCTATATGTTACTGGCTTAAGGACAGACACACAGGTCAATGGAACTGAACTGAGAGTCCAACAGCAAATCTCCACATTTATGATCCGCTGATGTTCAAAACGGCACTGCGATCATTCAGTGTGAAAAACAGTCTTTACAACAAATGTTGGGACACAGGTCTACACAAGCCAACAGAACTGAAGTCAGACCCTTACTTCGTACCACACAGAAAAAAATTAACTCGAAAGGAGTCAGAGACCAAACTGTAAAAGCTGAACTCCAAAATTCTTAGAAGCAAAGTACTGACATGAATTTTTGTGGCCTTAGAGTAGGTGATGGTTTCTTAATATGACACCAAACATACAGGCAACAAAAGGAAAAAAATAGATAAATTAGACTTTATTAAGTTAAAAAAAACCTCATAGAATGAGAGAAAATATGTGCAAATTACATATTTGATATGTATATATATAATTTTACCTCGACAAAAAAATTTAAAGGAATGAAGAAGTGCTGATACATTCAGCAACATGAAAGAATCCTGAAAACATTTAACACTTTGCTTAAAAAAAAGCCAGACACACAAAAATATATATTGTATGCTTTTCTTTATACAGAATGTCCAGATAAGGAAAATCTACAAAAGGATAGTAGATTAATTGTTGTGGGGGGGGAGGGATTTGGGGGAAGAGTGATGGCTAAAAAGGATGGGTCATCTTGTGGGGACAATCAAAATGTTACTGATTGTGATGATCACACAACTCTGTGAATACACTAAAAACCCAAGAGAGTCAAGTGAATGTTACACTTTATATCTGCATAAAGCTGTTACCAAAAAAGAGACAAAAGAAAACATAAAGCAGAACAGTGTTAAATGAGCAAATCTTTGAAACACACAGAAATAAAAGCGTTAACTCCTAGTGTTACTGAGCTACATCCTCTTTTTCGGTTTACTTCCTCAATTACTAGATCAAAAAATCAAATCCAAACCAATCACTTTCAAAAATGAATAGGGATTCTCTGTCACTCACAGGCTCATGAGCCTAACACAAACTTGAGCAGCATCAGATTATAACAGAATCTGACCTTAGCTTCTCTGTGATACAGAGGAGCAAGTTATCCTTTGGATGACGAAACCTTTCATTTTAATCTCAACATTTTCTGGCCCACTAGCTGCCGGCTCTCCACTAGCACTGAGGAAATAGAAGTGAACACACTGACATTCGCAGACTGAAGATGTGTGCTTTTGATAATCTGTGAAGAATTGGGAAGAGCGCAACATGCAGTCGTTTATAAGAGGCAGTAATCCTACCCGTTAGAGCCCTGTCAGGACAGCGTGAAACGGATCCACTTCATCCAGCTAAGCTGGCGTTCAAGGTTCTGAGGTAGTGAGCAATCCTAGCCAAGGCCCAGCATCTCTCAGCAGGTGGTATGAAAACAGTTATGGATCCATGGACCTGCAAAAGCCTCAGGATACAGCCCTTGCAAACGTCGTGAGACAGTTATGTTAACCAAGAGTTGAAGCCAAGCAAAGTATATTCTACTGTTTATAGGGAATACTGTAAGTATATACAAATTTCACTCAAATAACATATAATTTCCTAAGTCTGTGGCCCTACAAACTTTATGATTTTATGAGCAGAACTTTTTCTTAGATATATCATGAAGTTTTAATTGTTTCCAAATTCTCTTGAAACTGAGTTTTTTTTTAAAAGCCACCAATGATGAAGACAAATTTAACCCAGCTTCAAAAATAAAATCATTTTACTGCATTTTTACCTCATTTGACAAGAAAGTGAGAAGGAAACCAAGTTGTAGAGGCATGTTATTTCCTAAAGAAGAAATGGTTCAATCTATTAATTATTTGTGTGTTCTTTAATATTCAAAACCTGAAATTAACCAACACTATAGTAACTTCCTCTAACAATGCCTTACATAAACACATCAATCTACATTGAATGATGGAATTCAGAGCAACTTTGTATTCCCACATGTTCAAATAACAGACTTGCACAAGACTTCTACAAATACTAGTTCCCTCAGGAGGATTCCAAGAGAAACTTAACTAGATATCAGTATGAGATGCACCAAAATTCAGAGGCCCACCTCTAACCTGACATACACACAGATTGGCCTGTATTAGTCTGTTAAGATTCCAGAAGATAGGTTAAACCACACTCTAAATGAAATGCAACACACACCCACACCCACCCAGACAGCCATCAGATAACATCCTTCTCCACTCCTAAACAGGTTAACCCACAGAAACTCCCTCACACATCATAAGTATTTGTAGCAGCAGACTGACTCCAGGGCTCTGAGAGGCATGTGTGCTGGGAGAGGTAATACACAGGGGAGTGGTAAGGGAAGGATTTCTTCTGAAATTAGCTATGACTTACTGATTAAGGAAGGAACTCTGACTTCTATTAGGCAGATAACTCTAATTTGCTGCGTTTTGATACATTAACTCATTATAGTCATTAGACCATACATGCAGGGAGCACAGAACTTTTAAAATCAACCACAATAGCACATTAACTTGACCAAAAATAAGCCAAACTAAAACTATGATCTAACTTCTCCTTCCGAAGATAGTAACCACATTTTCATTGAAATATAGATGGCCAGATTTACTACAAACCACAATCAAATATTTGCCACCAAACAATCCAAAGACCACAGTAATCCACTAACAAGCACACCGAACATCTATATTAAGTAGCACAAGTACAAAGAACATGTAAAACGAGTCACCACTTAGCCACAGCATAGAGGATCCTTGCTTGCCAAAGGGAACACAACATGGAGGTAGATGATCTTTCTCTCTGCCTGATCCCGTTCAAGCAAATATTCTGGAATCAATAAAAGGAAGCAAAGCCAAGGCACTGCAGACCTAGCTTCTAAAGCAAACGTCTTAGCTGTCCAATCCTTGCAAATTCCTGTAAGTCAGAAAATTACCTAAAGTAGGTATCTTTCCTGAAACTGTCTCTCAAGGGTTTATTATGTATGACTTCTACACTTAAAAATGAAAACTAGCCAGGCTCGGTGGCTCAGCCTGCAATCCCACGCTTTGGGAGACTGAGGTGAGTGGATTGCCTGAGCCCGCGGGTTCGAGACCCACTCGGGCAACTTGGCGAGACCTCATCTCTACAGTAAATCAAAAAATTAGCTGGGCATGGTAGCACACACTTGTAGTTACAGCTACTTGGAAGGCTGAGGCAGAAGGATCGCCAGAGCCCAGCAGGTCAAGGTTGCAGTGACCGGGAGCGTGCCACTGCACTCCAGTCTGGGTGACAGAGTAAAAATAAAAAATAAAAATGAAAACTATTGTATGTATTTTGCTTTATTTATGAAGAGCTTGCATAGAAACCAGCAGTGGTATCGTTAACTAAACTCAATGAAAAAGTAAACTTCCCAAATTTCAGATGACACTTCAGTCAAACTTATTTTTACTTTACAAAAAAACAAACTATGGTTCAATTATCTTAGTTTATTTAAATAATAACCATTATACAATTGTTTTCCTCAGTATCTTACGTTTTAATGCATGCTTACAATATTGGTTTAATCAAAGTTAACTAATTATCTGCAATAAGTCAAAGCTAAAGTAGACGATCCAAAACATTAGAAATAAAATAATAGCAAAGGTGCAGTCTATAACACATGATATATGTGCTTCAGTTATCGAAAATGATTCCTAAACAAACTCATTCCGACCACTAAAACAAATACTATCCTAAGAAACAACGGATGTTAGGCTTAATTCAAATCGGGATTTTTCCACAAATCAATCCACTTATATGAATTGGTCACCGAAAGCTAAACAATAATCAGCCATCTGAAATGGCTTTGAAATAACAGTCCTAAGGTGTGACAAAATCTCCTACACTAAACGGTTTACCTCACAAAGAAAGGTTGTTCTATTTGAGTGAAACATTCTTTAAACATTATTAGTGCAAGTTTATATACTGTACAAGACTCACATGTAAACAATCATATAAGATTCACCACAAACATAATAAGCCTTATTAGAATTTTCCCTACACCAAAATAGTCATCAATTAGCCAACTATCCATACAGCCATCTGCAAAATTTTCACTTTCTTCAATTCTTATAGTTGTTATCTTTGTTTTCAGGTACAAATAAGAGCACTAAAATCAAAAATCATACTAAACAATAAATTCTACCTGCATTCAGTGTTGGAAACATTTTCATTCACTCTGTCCTCTCACCTTCAATGCCTAAGACTATCAATTCAAATTAGAAAGACTCCATTTTGGCCTGGTTCCAACACTGACCTCACATCAAAACAGAAATAAATGTCTTAAAATAGCCAAACAGCCATCTTCCAACTATTGCACCAGACCGAAGATAGTAGCATAAGGTAGGTGGTTACTTCTCTCCTCTTTCTCTATATATCTGTATAACACTAATCAGTTCCAGACAAGTACTTTTATTTCCTATACGTAAACACCAGAAAATGGGGCAGGCGGTCATAAGGGAGACAGTGTATTACAATCAGCATCACTGCCCCAAATCACCCACTCTTACTCAGTCACAATCGATGCCCATAAGAAGTAATGTAAACCATGAAGAAACACTGTTAAATAGATTTCTAACCAGACAACAGCTGAATAATTATCAAATAGCAAATATTTTGGCCACACTATTATTCTAGCGATAAAGAAATCATTTAAGGCCATACACCTCTTCCACTAAAAGATAATTGCATCTGTTACCCCCTAACTTCATTATCTTACTGTTACTGCATGACATTCCTTTTGGCAATTCCACTCAACCACTACAAACATGCTAGCTGAATATTCCATTTCTGCACAGAGACAACCACCACCACTGTTTTCCTGTCATTTAAGTCTAAAGCACAATGATGTTTTTGCTAATTAATTAATCAGACTACAACAGTACATCAGACCAACAGTTCAAATGTACCTTCTGCAAAACATACAAGTAAATAAAAATCCATATGTACTTACCTACAGTTGGGAGGAGGGTCCAATGTAATTTCTGCAAGTTCCTTCTGAATTCTTTAAAACAGAGATAAAGAAAGTTATGTTAAAAACATCTTCACTCTTAACATTAATCAACTTCACCAAAAAAATATACTTTAACAATAATATTTATCTTTGACACGTTTTAATTTTAAATACTAAAACTGTACAAGCATCATATCTAACAGTAAGGTAGCAATTTTGGCCACAGTGTTGAACCTGCACCTACAGACGGTGATGAGATTGGTCATTCTCGGCGCCTGGAGCCTGGGGCAGCATTGATACCCACTTCATCATCAAGCCACAGACAGAACTAACCCAAAGTTCTAGTTCTAACTGGAAATTTCTGCCACACTGTTTACGAGTCATTC
Organism: Carlito syrichta; assembly: GCF_000164805.1. NCBI lineage: Eukaryota > Metazoa > Chordata > Mammalia > Primates > Tarsiidae > Carlito > Carlito syrichta. Next base: position 19,381 of record NW_007059660.1, read on the forward strand.
TAACTTCTGTTTTATATTAGAACACCCCCATATAGAATGAAAAGCTGGTCATGTAAGTTGAATCCAAGCATCCTGACTGATATAATCAACTGGTGAAGAAAAGATTCAGGATCTCATACCAACACCTGAAACTGCCATCAAAATACCCATGGTACTCCCTGGAGCTTCTAAGTTAGGGGAGGTTGGAACTTTGAAGTTTGACACTAGCCCTTCTGTGACAACTATCCTAACACTACATAAATAATTATTTTAATGTCATCGCATGAGCTTCATGCAAAGAAATGTTTTAACCTGCTTCTGTCCTCACGTTACTTTCTACTTTGACTTTTAATTGCATTTAACATCCTATGTACATATACAAAGGCTGAAAGTGCCACACTGTTTCCTAAGACTATACTTAGCAACCTCTTAACTATCATGCATGCCTTATTAAACACCGGCTCTGTTAAATACCAAAAAAAAACGCTTAAAACCATTCCTTCTTTGCCCTGGTTCTTAAACGTGCTCTTATTAACAGCTGGATGCCTGTGGTCTAGTAATTACTCAGCAGTATGGATGACAGCTGACTAAAGGACCTTAAAAAACAAGAAATGTAAAAAAGAACTGGTCACTCCACAACTCAGTCCACATCGTTTTCAAGACAACAAACAGAACTACCAGGATACACTGAACTCCTCCAACAGGACTGGTATCCACTTCCTAAAGGAACTGTATGCTTCTAATATAAGATTCCCTTCTCTAAACCATGCGATTCAAGGTAGGGAAGACATTATAAACTGCAGCAAGACCGATACATTCAAAACCAACAAACTTTCATTTTAATTCTGCTAGGCCATTCAGTCCTTGGGCAAGAATACTGCTCACACTGCTCTTTTTCTCTCTCTCTGTGCCTCAGTTTTCTGTCCTATAAAGACATTAAATAGGACAAACTCCATAATCGCTTCTATTTTTAATACACTATAATAATTTCCTTCTAATACAAATTCTATGTGTTTACATACCTATGAAGTACATATGGCCCATAATTAAATGATAGAAGCCTCAAAGACCTGAAATAGGAGAACATATTTTGCGAATTTCACACAAAAGTATAAAACAGGCACTAAATGGCTAAGTCCAGGTTACAGATGGCAAGCATACATTCATCATCTTCCACCCATCCAGGCCCCACTGGGTGAGGAGGGGGAACACAGAAAATGCAAAAACAAACAGCAAAGGAAGGGTGGTCATCAACAGATGAGAAATGTCAATGCACTTCTGCAAGACAAAGCGGATGGGTATAAATCAAACAGGTGGAGACAGGCATGGGGCAGTGCTGCAGCGTGTATAAGAAAATAAAGACAGGCAAATTCAAAGGAGGTCGGGGAAGTCATCAGGAATCTCACAAAGAAAAAAAAAGGCTGTATAAGGAAAGCACAGATATGAAGGAAAGTATGAGGGGAATATGAAGAAAAGTAAAATATAAAATCATTTTAATTTTTTTTTTTTTTTTGGGCTCCGGCGATCCTTCCGCCTCAGCCTTCCAAGAAGCCGGAATTACAGGCATGCACTACCATGCCCAGCTGATTTTTTGATTTATTGTAGAGATGAGGTCTCACCGCCCAGGCGGGTCTTGAACCCACGGGCTCAGGCAATCCACTCACCTCAGCCTCCCAAAGGCGCGGGATTACAGGCTGAGCCACCGAGCCCGGCTAATAATTTTAATTAAGTAACAGATGCTAAGGGGAAAAAAAAGATTTCAACTATTTTGCCTAAATGCCATGACTCATAGGATAGCCAGGGATCATGACACTGGACTTGCAGGAAACCTAATCCTAACATGCTATTTGGTCTGACACCGAGTATTTACAGTTATTAATAAATATACAATTTATTATTCTTCTACTTACAGAAAAAGCATAGAAGAGGGGTTGTAGAAGCACTGTACGATGTAAATGTTACTAATCTCAAAAATGTAACATTAAGTGTAGCTAATATCAATAGCCAAAAATAGATGAAGAATGAGAAGTATAATACCCCATTTTACAAAGCAGAGAATCAAAAAACACTGCTGAAATTTAGAGAACAATAAATAGAATCTTAAATATATTTTTTAGAGAATAAAGACAACCAAAATGATTTTTTTTTTTTTTTGAGTTGAAGTCTCACTCTGACACCCAGACTGGAGTGCAGTGGCCACCCCCGGCCACTGCAGCCTAGACCTGCTGGGCTCTAGTGATCCTTCCACCTCAGCCTTCCAAGTAGCTGTAACTACAGGGACACGCTACCATGCCCAGCTAATTTTTTGATTTATTGTAGAGATGAGGTCTCGCTAAGTTGCCCGGGAGGGTCTCGAACCCGGGGGCTCAGGCAATTCACTCATCTCAGCCTCCCAAAGTGCAGGATTACAGGCTGAGCCACCAAGTTCAGCTCAAAATGATTTTTTTAAAAACATAACTATCATTAACTGGAAGGAGGAAAAAGAAAGAATAGGTAAACAAATTAAATTATCATATTTCAGAGCAGGGAGTCAAACGATATTTAGTTAACTATTAAATAAGAAATAAGTGTGTGTGTGTGTGTGTGTGTGTGTGTGTGTGTGTGTGTGTGTGTGTGTGTGTGTGTGTGTATTTTTTCTTTTCTTTTTTTTTTTTTTCTTGAGTCAGGGTCTTACGTTATCGCCAAGGCTGGAGTGCAGTGGCATGACCACAATTCACTGCAGCCTCGAACCCCTGAGCTCAGGCCATCTGGGACTATAGCCAAGCACCACTATTCACAGCTAATTTTTTGGATTTGTATAGAGACAAAGTCTTGCTATGCTGCCCAGGCTGGTCCTGAACTTCTGGGCTCAAGCAATAACCCTGCATTGGCCTCACAAAGTTGCTAGGACTATAGGGGTAAGCCATCATGCCTGGCCAAAAATAAGTATATTATTTAGAGTTATGCAGAAAACCAAAAAAATGACAAAATACAAAGATTGCTAAAAGAATTTGCTTCAAGGGAATAGAACTGAGACCTTTGGGGGAAGAGGTTACCAAAAACTGTTGCTTTTCAATAAAAAAAAAGTATGTGCTGTTATTAGAAACAGAAGAACTTTCATAAATTGTTTGTAAACTAAGAGAACCAGAAGACCAGGCATTCAAAAGAGCCTGCTTATACTGTCCAAGAAAACTACTAAACTTTTTAAAAATTTCTTTAGAATTTTCAAACAACTCATCTTGCGTATACTTACACTGCCAGTTTTGGTTTAAAAAAACTGATAAATCATTTTGCTGTCACAGAATTCTAAATCAGAACTTGAACCCTCCAGATCTCTATAATTCCAAATCTATATTATTCAATACAAAAGGCGATTTGCTGATAAATTCGACAATTCTGAGCAGTGACTGGATATATTAAAATGTTTTCAGGCACTGTTACCTAAGAATGATTGTATTTCTCTTGACAGAAAAGATTAGGCTAAGAATTGCTACTTAAACGGCTGTAAGGTGTCCTGCTGTTTTCAACGACAGCAATTCAATTCTATCTCAAAAGTTGTGATCATGGTATGTATTAAGTTTCTCAGTCTTGACATGTGGGATAAGGAAGGTAGCTATTTCAGGCACTGTCCCTCAGGGTGAGGAAAATGAAAAGCATCAATAATTCATACTTGCAGTGCTCCTTCACATGATGATCTTAAACCATTAAAAGCGAATTAGATAAATCTTACAGAATTCTCTAAGTATCTGTTCTACCAAATCCCCATTTAAAAGATAAGGGACCTAAGACTAGTTATTTTACACTGGTAAGGTGCAAGATGTAGGCTATTATCTTGCTAAGCCAACAAACAAAAAGACCTCTTTCTTATCAGAACTTCTAAGACGAAATTGTTTTAGAAATAAATCAACTAGACAATTGCCTAAATTTCCAATTTCCATCAGGCAGTGCCACTTCTTAGGTTATTATGACACAGAAGTGAGCCACGGCACACAGTTACTGAGGCAAGTCAGGAGCAACATACAAACTAAATCTCAATTTTTATGACTCCACCTAATGTCTTAACCGCTCCAGGAGTGAACGATAAGAGCACAACGAGAACACTGTGTGGGACTGTCATCTGCTAAAAGAAAGAGAGGGAGGGAAACCATAACAATATGATTCATTCAGCCTTCGCTGAAGAGTGCGGAACCACATTACACAGAAGGGAGGAGATACGAGGCATTCACGGGAGCACCAACAGCATGCATTAAGGGCTCGGAAAAATGGCGCTGTGTGTGTGCACTGCCTTGTTTAAACAGACACACACACACATGCCCTGGGTTAAAGAAAGTTCACTCGGGGCCAAGTAGAACATGCATGTGTGGACATGGAGACTCACAAAGTGATCTCTTAGCAGTATTTTGAAACACTCATCAATCCACTAGATAACTTTCTATATTCCTTAGTCATCTAAGAACCCCTATTCTGACCAATCGAACCAACAACCAAAATCGCCTAAAATGAACTTTTTCTCAAGAAAGCATCAAGCAACTCATTCTTAAAATTTTATTTGTTTATTTATTTATTTATTTATTTATTTATTTATTTATTTTAAAGACAAGGTCTCGCTCTGGCACCCAGGCTGCAGTGCAGTGATATGATCATAGTTCACTGCAGCCTGTAATTCCTGGGCTCCAGTGATCCTTCCACTTCAGTTTCCCAAGTAGTGGGGACTGCAGGTACACAACATCACACACCTGGCTAGTTCTTTCATTTGTATTTTTTTAGAGATGGGGTCTTGCTACATTGCCCAGGCTAGTCTCAAACTCCTGACCTCAAGTGATACTCCTGCCTCAGCCTTCCAAAGTGCTGGGATTATAGGTGTAAGGCACCACACCCAGTCCCTAAAGCATTTTAAATGTCAAAGTAGTCTCTAGAAAACATGATGTCATTGTAAATAAGCCTAGAGTTTAACTCTGAATGGTGATACATACTATGCATCTGTGACTCTAAGAGACCACTGATTTTAAGACACATCATCACTTAAATAATTTTGCAGATAAACTGTAAGCTGCATCCTGATTTCAGAAACATTAGAAAGTTTTAAAATGAACATTTAGAATCCAGAAAATACAGTAATTACAAGATTATCTAGAAACAGTAGTACTTCGCTCTTATGTGGAAAACAAGCTTAGATGAGCCCATATGATAAAAGTTCACTGGAACACACTGGAATCCACCTTTCAACCTAACAAATTTGTAGAGTCTGAAACCAAATACCATTCCTAGAACAGTAATATATTGAATACAAAAAAAAAAAAAAAACACACATCTACTCTAAACAAAGTTAATTTAAAATAAATGTGGCCAGGCTCAGTGGCTCAGCCTGTAATCCCGCGCCTTTGGGAGGCTGAGGTGAGTGGATTGCCTGAGCCCACGGGTTCGAGACCCGCCTGGGCAACTTGGCGAGACCTCATCTCTACAATAAATCAAAATGAGCCGGGCGTGGTAGCGCGTGCCTGTAGTTCCAGCTACTTGGAAGGCTGAGGCGGAAGGATCACCGGAGCCCAGCAGGTCGAGGCTGCAGTGGCCGGGAGCGGGCGACAGAGTGAGACTCCGACTCAAAAAATAAATAAATAAATAAATAAATAAATAAATGTGATTTAAAATTCACATTTACAGATGCATCAACCCATGAAAGCAGCAGCACAATCCATTCATTCAATGAAGATCTCAAAATAGATGTGGTATTAAACTGACTAGTCAATTTAATCAAAATCATCTAAATCTGTCACCGCAGACACAGTCCAACTACATACTTGCGGATGTAACCAGTGTGATACAGACACATCAAGACAGCAGGCTGTGATAAAAGCAGGTCAAGTTTTTTAGAAACAAATTTTTCCCAAAGAAGAGCAAAAATGCATCAACAATGGAACTATAATCTTCTGTTCCTAAAAGGGACAAAAATTAATGTATACCATTGTTGAAATACCCACTTAAATGTTTTCTGTTCATACATCACTATTCTTTAACATCTCAAAAATAAGATTTTTCAGGAAAGCATGTTTCTACATCTAATCATTAATTCTATAATCACTGCATGTTACACAATATTATTAATTCTACAATTATAGCACATTTCATATAATTAAGCAGCTATGTGCAAAGCACTTATACTGAGTTACCATAAGATGTATTTCATTATAGCATCTGAGCATTTCTAGCTTAACAATAGCATTAAGGCCTCCAAGGTTAACATGTACCTCATTTTCCCAAAGTCTGTACCAAATGGGCTTGAAAAATACATTGTAGACTTTAACTGGCACAGTCTATAAGTGATAGCACCAGTTTATGAGAGCTGACTACGTGCCAAATAAATGCTTTATCACATATGGCCCTCACAACAGAACTGTGCAGAGAGTATCATTATCATCTTCATTTTGTACAAGAGGCTCAGAGACACTGAGTTATGCACCCAAGACCACAGAGCTACTGAGTGCTAGAACCCAGATTCAAATTCATTCTGTCTCTAGAGTTCAAGCTCCTAACTGTTGATTATCTTATAAAATGACACTATTTGGAAAAGACTTCTCATCTGAATAAAAATCAATTATCAATTTTTTAAAAGTGTAAAACAAAATGTATTTTGAGATTATCTCTAACTTTTAATCTTTTCACCACATGAGTTCTAAGATCCTGGCATCCACGGAAAATCTAGTCCTACAGTAAGCTCAGGGTTCCAGGGCAGCCAGAAAATAAAAGCTGTGCCCCTATGATGCCAGTCACAGTGGGCGTAACAGTGAATTTAAAAGATGGGGTCCTCTGTCCTCATGATTCCCAATTTTGCTCTAAGTTCTCAAAACTCAAGCAGAGATGGGAAAGAACCGACTAACTTCACTACCAACTCAACTGGGGGAAGGCAGAGATGGGGAAGAATGAGCTTTTATCTTTACTTCAAAGTAGTCATGAAGCAGCATTTTTATTATTAAAATAAACAGTAAATGACTAAGTCACTTCATACACTATCACCCATAAACCACCTGAAGACCTTTCTAGAGCAAGATCAGGAACCACATTTGAAAATCACAGACTCGCAAGGATTTGCCAATGAAAGGATCCTTTCAGTCAGGAAGCCACTCAAATGACACGTTTTATACTCACCAATGCAATAAAGTCATTTTTTATACAGTGCCAGCCAGGCACTGTCCTGGGCTCTCTACACATACCGTTTCTAAACTAGGTTTTCTCTCCTATTTACCCACCCGCCCCCACCATCTCTTTCCCTAGATGTCATTTTCCCCAGTCCCCACCTTCCTGTCCATCCTAACTCCAGTCTCTATCTCCCAGCAGCAGGCCCCTGTGTTGGCCAGGCAGCAGGAGGGCCAGCCAGCTGAGTTCCCTGGACACATGGAGTGAAAGCAAAAGCAAACTGAGGCCAGACGCAGTGGCTCATGCCTACAGTCCCAGCACTTTGGGAGGCCGAGGTAAGAGGATTGCCTGAGCTCACGGGTTCAAGACCAGTCTGCAATAAATCAAAAAATTAGCCAGGCGTGGTGATGCATACCTGTAGTTCCAGCTACTTGGAGGGCTGAGGCAGCAGGGTCACCTGAACACAGCAGGTCGAGGCTGAAGTGGCTTTGAGTATGCCACTGCACTCCAGCCTGGGCAACAGTGTGAGACTCCAACTCAAAAAAAAACCAGACTGAAACTGTTCCCCAGCCCAGCATGCTCCAGTACAGAGGCTTAGAGGCTTCGAGTTCAAGAGTACTCAACTTTCACAGAACTCCTTCAAGGAGGCCAGGGATCAGACACACACCCCAGGCAGAGGAAACTGAACACTCGAGTCACTTGGAATGGCCTGCGGACCACTCACCATCACTCCAACATCTCTCGCCAGGAGGCTTGAGAAGGCTCTTGCCAACCCTGTGGACTAGGCCAGAAGGAAGCAAGGTCTACTAGGTCCACTAGACCACAGTAGTTTTTGACCTTTGGGAAATGAGTTCCCCCAAGTCCATGCCACCCAGTAACATATAAAGATATCATTCTACATTCAGACATTCCACTATGCCTACAAATTACAGACTGCTTTTATTTATACCTTCTGTTTGATATATAAATTAAAACATTAAAACAAAGCAAGAACATACAAATCACAGGATTGGAAAAGACACTACAAAATTTAATTTACCTTTCTAATTATTTTCCAAGAGATATGCTATAATGTAACAGTATCAAAACAGACTCTCTCTTAAGTCCAATGACATGACAATTAGCCTAAGAGATTGATGTGGCAATACAGAATCATTCAAATACAGTTATCTATTCTCTACGGTAAGAAAAAGTCTGTATCAAGACTGGCCCACTGACTAACATAATGGAACCAACGTGCACTTACTGCTAACCAGCGTTTCTGACTTTACCATCCAGGAGTGGTAGAAAACAAACTATCACACAATAACTATTTCAAAAGATTCCTAATCTCTATTCTGTGTTACTGAACAGAAGAAAAATATTTACGGTCAAGTAACCACGAATCAAACCATCATACTTTTACACATATGCCCTGTGTATGCTCCCCTAACAATACATAAACACACACAAATACATCCTGGGCTTGTATTTTATGATTCTGCCATGTCATTTAACTGATTTTAAATGCCGAAAAGTTCTCTATCATTAAAACCATGTAAAAGAGATAATCTTGAAGGGGAAAAAAAATAAAACCATGAACTGCATGGCCCACGTCCCAGAAAAATGATTAAATGCAAGAGAAAAACAGAACTTAAGACGATAAACTCATACCAAAAACAAAAAGGTTACAGAAGCAGAGGCACCTTTTAGCACTAGTCGACAATTTAGCAGCAGTTTTGCTGGATATTTTCCCTTCCTTTTTCTTGGGCTGGACTTGTTCTCTCTCTGGTTCCTGCTGAACACTTTCACGCTGGTCTCCATCGGAACTTCCTCCACTAGTGCTTGGACTGTCATCAACTCTTTGTGCCTCAGTGGACATTTTAGATCCTGGATTGAGGAATAAAAAATCGTTTATTCAGCTATGGGGAAGACTACAGAATAGAAAGCAAAGTGAGCTCAAAGCAGAACAAACAAAACTCAATATTAATAAGGGAGAAGTTGGTCATTTACCAAACAGACAGCTTTGGAAGTTGCTAAAACTTTTATTTCATTCATTCAAAAAGTGAAACAAAAACTGACACACAAAACGTTCACAACGACATTACCCACAATAACCAAAAAGGAGAAACAACTCGAACGTCCACTAACTGATTAACGGACAGACAAAAGGTGGTATCCCCACCTAATGGACTATTACTCAGCCACAAAAAGGAATGAAGTGCGGTATCTACATGCTACCCAACGGATAAACTTCAATCATTACAGTAAGTGAAAGCAGTCAGCCACAAAGGACCACAAATCATACATGATGCCATTCATGTGAAATGTCCAGAACAGACAAATCCACAGAGACAGAAAAGTCTGTAAGTGGCAGGAAGGAGGGGAGGAGGAGGAATGACTGCTAAGGAGTATGACGTTTCCTTCCGGGAGATGAAAATTCTTAAATGAGGTAAGGTGATGCTGCCTGACCCTGCCAATCTTCAGAGTGGTATGTTTCTAAAAAGTGGATTTTGCAGCATGTGAATTACAACTCAATAATGCTGCTACTTAAAAAAGAAGACAATGATTAACGATGGTCTGCTCTCCACCAGGCACAGTGTCAGTCCCACAGCTGTGAAAGCCCAGGATGCTGGGCAAGCCACCTGCTAAGAACCATAACAAAGGCTGTAACAAACAGCCATGGGGGCAGACAAGTGGAGGACGCTTTCAAATTCCTATTCAGTCAATACATGGTCAGGGCTGGGATAAGGCCAGAATCCTCTAAACTAGTTAACTGGGTTTTTTGTTTGTTTGTTTGTTTGTTTGCTTTTTTGAGTTGGATCTCACTCTGCTGCCCAGGCCCGAGTGCAGTGGCACACTCACAGTCACTCCAGGATTGACCTGCTGGGCTCTGGCGACCCTTCCGCGTCAGCCTTTCAGGTAGCTGGGACTACTGGCGTGTGCTACTACTGCGCCCAGCTAATTTCTGGTTTTTTTATTGTAGAGATGAAGTCTTGCCAAGTAGCCCAGGCTGTTCTCGCTCACCTCAGCCTCCCAAAGTGCTGGGATTACAGGCTTGAGCCACCATGCCCGGCCTAGTTAACTGTTTTAAGTAAACTTTGTGATAACAGATGAGCACAGAGGCCTGTGGGATTCTAAAAAAGCCTGAAGGGCAGGACGGAGTCAGCACTGATCCAGTTGTACACGGAAGCAGCCATGTTTCACAGGAGATGGAAACTGTATTGAGACACTACAGAATTCTCTTTTCTTTTTCACAGTTTAAATGGAACATCCCTTGAGGCTTTCCAATTCCCTGTGCTGAGTCCATGCTCCCCAAGCAGCTCTGATTGCTAACTCAATCTCCTCACCACCTTGATACCTAGGTAGCTGTTATAACCTAGACAGCAGAGAAAAAAAATTCAGTAAGTGAAAAGACATCTCCTTCCTCAACTGTCATCCTACCATAATCAACTTCTCAGTGAGATTGCTAGAAATACCTCCCTTTTGACCCAAGTAGCTTAGCAGTGTTCTGACAAAGCCTGAACTGAACTGACAACACCCATGCCTAGGTTCTTCTCTGAGCACCAGACAGCTATGTTCTCGGACACTTCCTTAAAAGACAAAACTACCTTGCTTAGGAAGTACCATTAACAACAAAAAAAATGAAATCGTGTTTTGCAGCAATATGGATGAAACTGGAGGTCACTCTTTTAAGTGAAATAACTCAAACACAAAAAGTCAAATACCACACATTCTCACTTAGAAGTGGGAACTAAACAATGTGCACACACCAGCACAGAGAGCGTAATAAAAGACCTGGAGACGCCAAAAGGTGGGGGCTGGGAAGCGGTGAGGGATAAGAAATTGCCTGTTGGGTACAATGTACAGCATACAGCCCAGACCTCACCACTAGCAATACAACCATGTAACAAAACTGACTTCTACTCCCTAAATCCACAAAAATAAAAAGTAAATTTAAATTAAATTTAAAAATAATTTTTAAAGTACCATTAACAACATAAAATACACCTTTAAAAGTCACAGGTAGGCCAGGCAGGGTGGCTCAAGTCTGTAATGCCAGCACTTTGGGAGCCCGCGGTTTGAAAACAGCCTGGGCAACTTGGCAAGACCTCATCTCTACACGAAAATCAAAAAATCAGCCGGGCGTGGTGGCGTGCACATGTGGTTCCGGCTCTTTGGAAGGCTGAGGCCGAAGGATAGCCGGAGCCCAGCAGGTCGAAGCTAGGGTGGCAGTGAGCATGCCACTGCACTCCAGCCTGGGCAACAGAGTGAGACTCCAACTCAAAAAAAAAAAAAAAAAGTCATAGGCAAATTGAGTGAATTCCTTTTGGAATGGATACTTTTGATCACTCAATCAAATCTGAACTTGAAATAAAACTTTCTCACATGGTTTAGAACAAGAATGAATAGGATTTTTTTAAAAAGACCTCAAATAAAGAACAACTAGTATTGTTTAATTCAGACCAAATGGATAGCTAGCTGACACTGATGAAAACTCATCCTCACTAAAGATTTAGCTTGTAGCTTGCTCTAAACCACAGCAATTTTGTAATACAGACCTTTAACGGATTGGAATTTTTATAAGACAAACCATAAAGCCCTGCAATGAAGAATCAGAAAGCCCAGAGGGGGGAGAGTCGGGGTGGATGCCCTCACTGACCACCAACCCTCTCAAGTCAGCAGCTCCCTTCCCTCAAGCCAATCAAAACAAGTCTGCCCAGGGCAACCCCTTCGAGTCCCCTCCCACTGTGGGAGCTTTTCTGCCCTCTCAATAAATCCTGCTTTCAAAAAAAAACAAAAAATGCGTCTACCCAAACAGCTCCGAAACACCCAGATGGGAAACCTGACATCGTTCTACCTATTCTGCAAATGGAGAGCATCAGTCTCCACAGCTGTGACATCTTTTATGAGCACTAAAGTCACTTAATAGAACACTGAAATTTTATATCAGTATGTTTCACGTCTGGCTCTAAAAGTCCTAACATATTTCTTGCCCTTTATTTTTTTTTTCATTTCACTTTAAATTCTTATTCTTGGATTTAGCATTAATTTTTTTTTTTAACCTTCTTTCAGTTAAAATATATCAGAAGTTTAAAACCTTGTAAGTGTGTACATAATAGCATATTAGTTACAGCAGACATGCATAAGAGTGAAAAAACAATTCTTGGAGAAAGGGGCTCAGACATAGCAAAATGCCGCCAGCAACATTTGAAGAAATGTGAAATGAGTAAGAAATCACTTTATACATCTTAAACTAGAAGCAATCCATTACATGAAAAATACAAGGTAACTTCACTGACATAATATTCTCTTATTCTGAGGCTGTAGCTTCAGTTTAATAAGCTATGATTTAATAAACTATCCTAGTGTTTCAGTTCTGTATCACATCAGTGATAAAGCTACACATTCTTTTCAATATTCTTATTTGCGTTTACAAACCATCTAACGCTATGATTATATAATTACTCAAAAAGATTACTCAGTGATGTAATCTGAGCCAAATCTAAAACCCAAATTTCATCGACTGTTCAAGAATACCAGTGGAAAACTACAGTAAAAAACAGTCTCACTAGAGAACTATTAAACATACTATTAAAGGCTGGGGGAGATGGCTCAAGCCTGTATAATCCTCGCACTTTGAGTGGCCAAGGCGAGAGAACTGCCTGAGCCCAGTGGCTCAAGACCAGTCTAGGCAACTTGGTGAGACCTCATCTCTACACTATATGAAAAAATTAGCCAGGTATGGTAGCGCGTGCCTGTAGTTCTGGCTACTTGGAAGGCTGAGGCGGGAGGATCACCTGAGTCCAGCAGGTTGACGCCGGTGTGGCCATGAGCATGCCACTGCACTCCAGCCTGGCTGACAGAGTGAGGAAAAAAAAATACTATTAAAAATGCCCAAATAGAGGCATAATTTCTATAATTTCACCCCTAAAAAAATACTTTTGACCAAAGATACTCTATTTCCTCCAAATCTTAATCTACAAATAATAAGTTTATCTGAAGCCACTGATAACCACTATAGAAACTTTTTAAAAGTTTTCATATCTGTTTTTCAAATATCAAGAGTGGGAATTTCTGCTGGTTTTGTTTTTGAATGCCTTATAACAGAAGTAGTATGGGAAAAAAATCACTGTGCCACTCACATGCAACTAATTTTTATGAAGAAAATGCAGTCTATAAATCATCTTAATAACTATAAGTGTAACATCACTGTCTTGTCTCTCTAAAGTCAAATGAATAAAAAATCCTGAATTAAAACTCTTTAAGCATTATCTTCCAAATTAGCATTTTGAAATTGTCTTTAAAATTAATTCCTAAACAGCTAATCTGATCCGATTACCTAATCTACAGGGAAGATAAACTTAAATCCCAGGGTTATAAATACAGAGCTACTCTCCAATGATACTTTAAAGATACAGAGATATACACACTGATATGTTTACTTCATAATCAAAGTAAAACTTGGTTTTTAAACATAAAATACTAAGGTAGTCCTTCCTAAAATATGTATTAAGAGTTTAAACATTGCTCTTCAACACACAAAATGTCTAGGCCTGTATTAGCCATGTACTCTGCTGTCATCACAGTCCTGGAAATTAGCAACATATCGAGAATGAAACTCTCAAGTTCCACGAGAATGAAATGATTCGGTTTAAAACACTAATGATAACATAAAAGCAACTACAGCCATTCCATAAATCCAGAATACTATCCAAATACGCCTTATAATGGCATCTGATCATAAAAAGCTGCAAAAACAAGTGCTCATTTGAGCCTCTGTAACAGGACAACATTTAATTCTGTCATCTGCATCTCACTATCTGTCTTCCTACTGGTGTGCCTAAACTTTTCTAAAACGTACAATAGGCCAATTCCTGTTGTAGGCACACCACCTAGCAAGAGCCAGCTTTAAACTTATCCTCAAAGATACTGACTCAGAAAACAGCAGTGGGACACCCCAGGCGGGGGAGGAAGGGGCGCCAAGGGTGCCGCAGGGGACAGAAGGGCATGGCGAACCCTTAGGGCCCCAAAGTCCAGGCCGGATTACATCCCACATCGAGACGCAGGGATGAAAACCAAGAAGAGCGGAGCGGCTCTCGGGTCCGCGAGACCCCCTGAGGGCAAACCCCAGCCCTCCCTCTCGCACTTGTAAATAAAAATATCCCAGCAGACTCCGGGGAAGAACACACGACACCGAGCGAGGCCGGACCCTGAAATCCTGCGGATGGGTCTCGCGGCCGCCGAGCACAGGATGGTGTCTCTCCAGGGCGGCCTTATTTCCTCCAGGGAAGCTGGATTGGACATTTCGGGCCGGTCGTGGGAAAAGCAAGCCGCGAGCAGCCACGCTTTATCTTCATTAGGAATGTAAAAGGGCACAAGGATCACGACACGGGGCGGGGCGGGGGCGATGGGGGCGATGGGGGGAGGCGAGGGAATCCAGCTTCACCCCAGCGGGGGCGGGGGGCTGCAGAGAAGGGGCCTCG
>NW_007059660.1:35201-71299 GCF_000164805.1 Carlito syrichta
GTCCCCTTCTGCCACCCGAAAACCCTGAGGCGAGTGTCGGCATCCGACCTCCGCGAGTCGCCAGGGGGCAAGAAGTGGTTGCGATCACGTCCCCGAGTCACGCAAGGGTCGCGTCAGGCCCTGCGCCCCGGAACCCGACGAGGGTCGGGGAAGGGTTAGGAAGGAGCCGCGCCCGGCATCGCCCACGGCACGGCCGCTCACCGCGCTCAGGGCGCGACGTGTTAGGAAGGTGACACAGAAGGCATCTGACTTGCTTCTTAAAACTGAGAATATGACCAAGTAGAGCAGTTCGCAGCCTGCCTTAACTGTGGGCGTAATTTATTTCATCCCATAAAAGTTCTGCGTCTTATTATTTTCGTTGCGTTTTGAGAATACGGAAACATCAAAGCCTTCCGTGCCTTTTGCTGCTGGGGCCAGGAGACGGCATTCCCCCTTTGCTAGGTCTCTGTGGATTTCTCCGAAGAAACTGCCCTTGTATCGCCTTCTGCCTTTAGCCTGTTGACTTTTTTGTTTGTGTACAATGAATATTTTATAGCAAGTGGTCATCGGTGGCAGGAAGTATCAAGGTTCTTTGTTAGTCTTTGGTCACTGGCAGCTGGGGCCAGGGATGCAGCCATGACAACTTCCGCCCTCATGGAAAGGACTGCGAGAGGCTTCACTGCTGAATTGAAACTGTGGTTGCTACGGTTCTTCATTTGCCTGTGGATGCTTTAACCACTCTTTGGTGTTTACCAGGTTCAAAACAGGCATAAGACAAATCAGAGTTACCCTTTTCATTCGTTCGAAATATTTATTGACACCAGGCACTGTCTAGGTGGTGGGGATAGGACAGTGATGAGAAGAAATATGACACTGAATAGAAAGGAAAATCCCCATCCTCAGAGCTTCCCTATCTCTGAACCTTCCTTGGTTTACACTTGACGTCCCGTTCATGGGCAGACTCTGTGGACTCTGCTTTCGAAAATATGCTGAACGTGGACACTCCCTCCTCTCCTCCTCCCCACTGCTAATGCCCCATCCAAGCCACCATCACCTCTCATTAAGAGCCTCCTAGCTGATCTCTCTACTTCCCAATGCCCACTTCCCCTCCTCCACACAGACATTTGAATGGTCCTTTAAAACAAGTGAGAGAGCCCAGTGACTCACACCTGTAATCTCAGCACTTTGGGAGGTCAAGGCAGGAGGATTGCATGAGCCCAGGAGTTTGAGACCAGCCTAGGCAACATAGTGAGAACTCGTCTCTACAAAAAAAACAAAATCAAAAAATTAGCAGGACATGGTGGCGTATGCATGTAGTCCCAGCTACTCAGGAGGCTGAGGTGGAAGGATTGCCTCAGCCCAGGAGATGGAGGCTACAGTGAGCCATGAGCATGCCATTGCACTCCAGCCTGCACAGCAGTGTAAGACCCTTGCCTCAAAAAACAAAAACAAAGGTTAGATTATGACTCCCCTCGAAATGTCCAGTAGTTTCCCATCCTAGGGCAACAGCCACATCTCTTATAATGATCATCTGCCTGCTACCCCAGACCAGGACCCCTCTGACCTCACGTTGCACAATTTCACTCCTTCCTCATCGCTCTCCAGCCACACTGGCCTTGCTGTCAGGGAACACCAAGCATTCGTCAGCTTCAAGAGTTCTGCACTTACTATTTCCTATCTCTAGAACATTCTTTCCTCCCACTGCTCCCTGGAACCTCCTGTCCCTGTCATCTGCTTTATTTTTCTCCACGATCATCGCCTGACATATTTTTTACTTATTTATCTCAGTTTCCCCCTCTTCTACTTCCTTCTTCCTCCCTCTTCCCCACCCCCACATTGAAACACCTTAAGAGAAAGGATTGCGTCGGCTGGGGTTCCCTGCTATGTGCATGTATGTGTGTGTGTGTACAGAGGGTGCCAAGAAATGTACACACATTGTAAGAAAGGAAAAAACTGTATTAAAATTGTAATAATATATACTAATAACAAAAGATGAATACAAGTCACGTTTGACATCTGTAGTTAAGTTACAAGAGGGGCTCACAGTGGTTGCTATCAGCATTCAGACGCTTCTGATTATAGCAAGCTAAAAGGAATACATAGGTAACATCGCTTAGAATGTGTGTCCATTTTTTGATGCACCAGGATAAATGCTATGAATATTCAATAAATACTGATAGTGTGAATGAAATTGACCTCTTTCAGCGCATGACATAATATTGTTCTAATTTCTTCACTGTGTTCTTAATTTGTGCTAGGATGCATACTCTTTACATACTCCAGGTCATGACCATCACATAGGCTGGTTTCAGCCGACCAACCCCGTTGTACAGATGAGGATGCTGAGGTGAGAACCTCAAGGGCGGAGGGCCTCAGTCACTTGCCCGCAGTCACACAGCTAGGCGGGAGCAGAGCTGGGATCTGAAATCAGCAGTTTGGCTCCGGAGTCTATGAGTTTCAGGACACTTTACCATGAGTCCAGTGTTCCAAACACAGATTTTTATTTGATCTTCTCAGTTTCTCTCCCAGGAGAAGCAAAGCTGGTATCCAAGACAAATAGCCTGCCTGCCTTATGCAACCTGCTCTAACGCATCAGTCTGTCGCTCTCACACTATCCTTGCCTCTCCTGCATTGCTCCTTTCTGACTGTTAACATGGAGACTGCGTTTCTTCCCCTGAAACTGGCACATGGGTTGTTCTTTGAAGGGTTGTTCTTATAACTACGTTACTGCCAACTGTTAAATCAAATCACAAGTGGTAGTTTTCCAGGTTGACTGGAGGGGTGGCAGGGAAGACCTCCCCGGGGGAACTGAGCTGGACTTCCAGGAAGCATTCTGCTGTGAGCCTGCTGCTGGCGTGGGCGACCTCTGATCCCTTGGGCCCCAGTCACCACACCCCCTGAAAGAAACAGCATGGCACCTTAGCTTAGGTTTCCCTAAGATTAGGGCCCTGAGAGGCTGGACTAGAAGAGTGTTATTTTGCTTGAGGGAGGGTGGGGCACCCTGTAATCACCCTGAATGTTTTGGAAACTTAAGAAAGGCAACATCGGCTGGGCTCTTGGCTCAGCCTGTAATCCCAGCACTTTGGGAGGCCGAGGTGAGTGGATTGCCTGAGCCCGCGGTTTGAGACCAGCCCAGGCAACTTGGCAAGCCCTCATCTCTGCAATAAATCAAAAATTAGCTGGGCATGGTAGTACACGCCTGTGTTCGGCTATGTGTAAGGCTGAGGTGGAAGGATCGCCGGAGCCCAGCAAGTCGATACTGGGGTGGTTGTGAGCGTGCCACTGCATTCCAGCCTGGGCGACAGAGTGAGACTCTGACTCAAAAAAAAAAAATGACATTAGGGCTTTCATCTTGGTTGTGCGCACTCTCTCTTCTCTCTCTTTTCTCTCTCTCTCCCCTTCTTTTTCTCTTTCTCAGTTTCTGTCTCACTCTTTTTCTCTCCTCTTTTTGTCTCTTTCTCTCTCTCTCCCTCCTCTTTCTATCTTTCTCTGTCTCTCAGTCTCTGTCTCTTTTTCTCTCTCCTCTCTCTGCCTCTCTCCCTTCCTCTCTCTCTCTCACTCACTCTCTTTCTCTCTGCATGTGTCTCTCTCGTTCTCTCTCTCCTTTTCTTTCTCTCGCTCTCTGTCTCTCTCCTCCACCTCCCCACCCCCCATCTGTCACTCTGAAGAGAGCTCTCTGCCATGCTGTAAGCAGCCCTACGGAGGGGCCCATATGCTGGAGAACAAGGTCTCCTGCTAACATCCCCAGGAGTAAGCTGGGAAGCAGACTCCTCGGCTAAGCCTTCAGATCAACGTCTTACCTGCAACCTCATGAGAGACCTTGAGCCAGAAACACTCTCGAACCCTGATATCCTGTGTTTTCAGCCCCGACGTTTTGGGGACGATTCGCTGTGCAGCAGCAGGTGGCTGACACACTGTGCTCTGCTCTCTGGGGACAAAGGTCCTCCCACGTCTTCCCTGTGTCCAGCTGCTGCTACTGCGGGGGTTCCTGCAGGCCAGGCGGCCACTCACTCCCAAACAGGCCATTGTGGCCAACTTCCTGGAAACATGAACGGAGGGGCTTAAGTGGGCGCTGAGCTACAGGTACAGGGTCTCAGAGAGAGGAGACCAGGAGGCCAGGAAAACAGAAAAGGAAAAAGACACCTGCACACGCATGTTTGTTGAAGCTTTATTCACAACAGCAAAACATGGAACCAACCATGTTGCCCATAGAAGCTGGACTGGGTAAAAAAAAAACAAACACGGTACATATACACAATAGAATATTGCGCAGCCATAAAGAAGGACAAACGTATGGACTTCTCAGCAACTTGAATGGATTTAGAGTCGATCATACTCAGTGACCTATCACAGAGACAAAGAACAGAGTAACATATGTTCTCACTCATAAGCGGACCTTGAACAATTATTATAATACTGTAAGAAAGGGATTGGCAGTAGTGAAACCTGTCAGGGGAGCGGGGACGGGATTGGCAGTTGAGGGAAACTACTAGGGGAGGGAGGTACCTGCATAATCAACGTTTGTATGTCTAAACCTGAATTGTACCCTACATCTTTAAATAATTTAAAAAAAGAATTAAAGAAAACAGAAAAGGGGCTTGGAGGGGCCCCCTTTAGACAGCACAGGAGAAAGGAAGGAAGACTCTGCTCTGGACAGCAAGGAATGAACCAGAGATTTGCTAAGCAATCAGATTGTTGGTTGAGGTTTTCTTTGTTATAGTTATTACAATGATACTAGTAAAAATAAATAAAAGTATTTGGGGGGAGAGACAGGTGCAGTGGTTCACGCCTGTAATCCCAGCACTTTGGGAGGCCCAGGCAAGAGGACTGCTTGAGCCCAGGAGCTTGAGACCAGTCTGGGCAACACAGCGAGACCTAGTCTCTACAAAAAAATCAAAAAATGCTGGTAGCACGCCTGTAGTCCCATTACTCAGGAGGCCCAGACAGTCAAGGCTGTGGTGAGCCATGATTGTGCCAGTGCACTACAGACTGGGTGACAGAGTGAGACTCGGGCTCAAAAAACAAAAATAAATAAAATAAATACAAGAAAGTTCATAATTCCAAGATTTTGTGTGTTTGTCCGTATTCATGGGAGGGCACAGCTTCTGTTAATGGAGAAGACTAAAGACTCCTCTGTTCTCTTTTCTTTCTGTTTCTTTTATTTATTTATGTTTTTTTGTTGTTGTTGTTGACCAGGGCTTACTATCAGGACCCTGTAGGTAAGTCATTAGTTTCAGCTCTTCAAGATTAATATGCAAACCAGGGTCAAATGAAAACCTACTGCCACCAGAGAAGCTGAGTATCAAGGCCTCCAGCTAGTAACATTTTTGTTTTTTTAGAGAAGTCTTGCTATGTTGCCCAGGCTGGACACGAACTCCTGGATTAAAAAATCCTTCCACCTTAGCCTCTTGAGGAGCTGGGACTATGGACCACACTCCCACGCCTGGCTCCAGTTGGTGATTTATCTTTCTAGCCTGGTCTTATTCAGGTTTTATCCTCAAACACTGAGGGAGCTGAACATAATCCCAAAAGACACAGTCCAGGACGCCATCACCTTAATATTGAAATCCCAAAAGATCAAAATCCCTAATGCCTAAAATTCTGAAAATCACAATCTGGAAAATCCCAAAAAGAGAATTCTGGGAAAAGTAACTCGAAATATTTCTTTATAGTCACAAAAAGGGATTTATTTGAGACACATGAAAACATGGCAGTAACCTTTACAGGCCACTTTACACAATAAAATGGGCAATTCTAGGTTACATATTTTTACAAGCATAAACACTCAGCTATACTGACAGCCATGCACAAGTATAACAGTTATGAACAGATGAACTGCATCCATAAAGAGGTCAAAGAGGGAAATGTATAAATGCATGTCACTACAGCTGGTAATTGCACGCACCCAGCTTTATAACCGTGGTCAACTGAAATGCTATGACAAACAGTCTAAATCTTTTGGAAAGATTGATCAAAAACCGCCATGGATCACTACCGCACATGTAACTGCCCAAAGAGCAGAGATCTCCAGAAATTTTATCTTTCACAAACGCAGAGATACAAAAAGATATTCTCTTCATTTACCGAGGAGGTTGTGTCATTTTTACTTACATGCACAGTGCTTACACACAAAGTCAGTGTTGTAATAATGCAATTTTCATGGAGTCAAATTTTCAAAATACTGCACAAAACAAACTAAAATATATAAAAGTCTCTCCGCAGCATTGGAAATAATGCAAAGACAAAATATATAGCATAACACACATTGTGAAAAAAAAGCTGACCACTTAAGATAGTGGGGGAAAAAAAGAAATAAAATTCAACATATAAAAAGTATATTACAGGGATAGATTATGGGTAATTGTATGGAGGTCGTTCATAAGCGCTGGCTGGCTTATCATCATTAACTGTATTTTGAATCTTGCATCATGATGAATCGCTGCTTTTTTTCTTTTAGGACATGACTGTCCTCGGAGAATACGTTGACATTCATTTTCTTCGTGGCACTGCTCTTTGTGAAATTCTTTTATAATTTTATATACACTAGCATGAGAATTCCCTATTAAGTTTTCCCATCTTCTGTTTAAAGAGTCTGATCTTTCAGGATTTCAACATTTGGGATGGCAGCATTTGGGATAGTGTTTTTCTGGATTATAATCCCAATGTGAACACTAGCACCCCCTCGTATTGGTTGGGTCCTCTCCTCTGGGAGGCAGGCACCAAGATGCAGTTAGAGGTGCAAGAGATTCATCTACTTACATGTGAAAGGTAGGCCAGGCAAAGTGGATCATGCCTGTAATCCCAGCTCTTTGGGAGGCCAAAGCAGGAGTAACCCTTGAGCCCAGGAGTTTGAGATCAGCCTGGGCAACTTAGCAAGACCTCATCTCTACACAAAATTTTTAAAAATCAGCCAGGCATGGTGGCATGTGCCCATAGTCCCAGCTACTCAAGAGGCTGAGGCGGAAGGATCGCCTGAACCCAGGAAGTTGAGGTTGTGGTGAGCCCTGACTGTGCCACCACATTCCAGTCTGGGTGACAGAGCCAGCCCCGTCCACCGAAAAAAAAAAATAATAAAAAGGTAAAGGGAACAGGAAGCCGGAGCAGGCAGGGAGATCCTTTAGGCTGCAAGTGCAGGTTTGGTATCTGTGAAGAGAGAGCAGGGAGGAAGCAGGAGGTGGGAGGAAGAGCCTCGCTGAAGTCTCGTCCGGATCCCAGAAAGCTCCAGTGCAAAGGGTGCCTGAAAACACCCGGCAGAAACTGCCAGGTCCAGTGTCCCCAGGGTGTTCAGCCACCAGCTGGGACTGTGGGGGAGCCCATGTCCTTGCTTCAAACGGGTGCTGAAGGCTGGCTGCATGCAGCTCCCGGGCCTCTTTTCCTTGGCGAGTGATCCAAGCTGTGCATTCCGAGTTGCACCACCCCCGACCCCCCACTCCCTCCCCACACCCGTCTGCAGATCTCCGCGTTCACACCCAAGCCGGATGCCCTACTTCCGCCGGCCTTGGACTTGGGGCTTGGCTGACCTCCACCTCTGCCTGAACTCCTGGGCTCTGAGTTTCTGAGTTTCTGATCAGAGCTGATGTTCTGCCCTCCTTCCCCCATGGGCTCAGTGGCTGCTTGTTCAATCCTGGGCTGTACCGAACTTCCGTGAGAATGGCCTCAGAGGGTCGAAATGACGGAATTCTTCCTCGGGGGCTTAGGGAGCGCAGAGTACTCTCTTTCTTATGGATGCCCATCATTTCTCTCTCTTTTACAGATAAGAGAAAGAGGGCCCCTGAAGTATGCTCTGAAGAATGCATGAGAATTCACACAGTTGACTCCACCCTCCCCTCCCCCGCCCCTCCCCCTCGCCTCTGCTTCACAACCACCGCCCTTAGGACTCCAGTTGGGCCCCTTGAAGACGGTTCCGATGGAAAAGCGACACCCAGCTTCTCTCCCTGCTTGCTCGGAGTGAAGGGGAGACTCCTGCTGCCCCTCCCCCTACTCGCAGCATCACTTGGCCAGACACTGGCCCCAAGCTGCGTCCTTTGACCCACTCGGTGCCTGCATAAATATCTCTATACGGTGTGTACACAATTTATGCAGAATCCGACTCTTGCAATTTATAATTGGCATTGAATAAGTCTGAAAAATTGTTTCGCAAATACTATCAGCAAGCTGTTGGATAGGTTTCTCACAATCTATGGACTAGATTTTCATCAGTGAAATCTTAGTGGTCAGCAAATGACCAATCACACTGCTACTGCTAAATTCCAAGCCTATTTCTTTCAGTTATACTGTTGAATAGTATAAACATCATGTTGAATTCGTTTTTCGTTGTTGTTTGTTTGAGTCAGAGTATCACTCTGTTGCCCAGGCTGGAGTGCAGTGGCACATTCTCGGCTACCACAACCTCGTCCTACTGGGCTCAGGTGATTCTTCCACCTCAGTCTTCCAAGTAGCCGGAACTCCTGGTGCGCACTACCACACCCGGCTAATTTTTTGATTTATTGTAGAGACAAGGTCTCATCATGTTGCCCAGGCGGGTCTCCAACCCCTGAGCTCAGATAATCCTCTCAATTTCCACCTCCCAATTTGAATTAGTTTTTAAAACCCACTTAACATTTTTTTTTTAATTGGAGTCTCACCTTGTCATCCAGGCTGGAGTGCAATAGCACGCTCACGGCCACCACAGCCTCGACCTCCTTCCAAGTAGCTGGAACTACAGGTGCATGCTACCTCGCCTGGCTAATTTTTTTGATTTATTGCAGGGATGGAGTCTTGCCAAGTTGCCCAGGCTGGTCTCGAACCCCCGGGCTCAGGCAATCCTCTTGCCTCAGCTTCCCAAAGTGCTGGGATTACAGGCTTGAGTCACCATGCCTGGCCTCCACTTAACAATTTTAAGACACCACCCACACCACATACTTCTTTCCCCTTCTTCTCCATGAGCCATTTTTTCATCTATTTGGTTTTTTTTTTTTTTTTCCCTCTGTTCTCTCCCCTTGGTGATGGAATCCTATGGAGGAGGGGCAGAGGGGTAAAGAGGAGAAGGAAATGCCACAGCTTGAGTCTAATCTCTAACCTGGGATTCAGAACATTGGGCAGGTACTAGGGTGATGGAGAGAACCTGTGGGGAGGAGAGGTATATTCGGATGAGGAACTAAGGATGTCCTGAGAACGAACCTCAAGGAATGAGAGATTGAAGGCATAGACGATTTGCTGACGGGTGATGAGCATGTCACTCTGGACAAAGACAAGACATGAAATCCATTGCTTCCTGCTTATTCCAACTCAATCCCCGTAGACGTTTACAGTCCCAGGGGAAGAAGTCAATGACTAAGCACTAACAGCTGTTTACCCATGAGCTCTGTTTGACAACAATCACACAGTGTAACACAAAGAAGGAGGAAGTCAGCCATGTCCTGTGGAGGATTGACAGTGGGAAGTGGCCCAGCACTCTCAGTGACTTGGCCCCGTGGTGCAGGTGCTGCACAGGTGCCGATGGCACAGAGTGGGGGACCCATCCAAAGGGGGTGCGTCGGGCATTTTAGTCAGGGGCAGGGAGCAGATTGCCTCTGGGGACCTCATAGGCTTTGGAGGCTTCAGAATCGGCCATGCCCTGTGCGAGCCAGAAGTGGAAAGAAGAAAATGAATGAACTTTATGCTGAGCACACATGAAAGCCCACCTGGTGACTCCCTAAGGTGACTATTGGGGAGGGGTGAGCTGAAGAGGTCAGAGCTCTGACAACAGCGGAAAGAACCTTGCAGGATATTGACTCCAACCATCACTGAGTTTACAATTCTTTTCAAAAACTGTGCTTGGATGTCTTCATGGACAGGGATCTCCTACCTCTCTGAGTAGCCAGTTCCATCTGTGGATAGTTTCGACTTGCTCCACCCCCAAATTGCCTTCCAGTCCTTTTCTTGCTGTGCGTTCAGGGCCACAGAACGATGCTAGCAGCCCTTCTGCAGAAAAGCTCTTTTATTCTTTTAAAATATCAAACATGCCCCGTGAGTTGAGGCCTCCCTGAAATGAACATCCCCCTTTTTCCATTTGTCCCTCACATATGTGTTTCCTTGCCACGTAAGTCACTCTCTTCCAAATGCACTCTGATTGGTCTGTTTCCCTTAAAATATGGTGTCAGGAACTGAACACAACATTCCAGGAAGAGTCCATCCACTGAGAGCAGAAGGAAGCTCTCTGTCACCTGCTGTCCCCTCTCAGCTGCTAAATGCAACACAAATGCCCATACTGCCAGGGGATGTTGCTTTTCAACCACAATATTAGATTAGTGTCAAAAGAAAAAAAAATTCAGGAGACCCACCAACTCAGGAAAAAAAAATTTTTTTTTTTTTTTGAGTTGGAGTCTCACTCTGTCGCCCAGACTGGAGTGCAGTGGCCACTCCCGGCCACCGCAGCCTCGACCTGCTGTGCTCCGGCTATCCTTCCGCCTTAGCCTTCCAAGTAGCTGGAACTACAGGTGCGTGCTACCATGCCCGGCTGATTTTTTTTTAATTTATTGTAGAGATGAGGTCTCGCCAAGTTGCCCAGGCGGGTCTCGAACCCGCAGGCTCAGGCAATTCACTCACCTCGGCCTCCCAAAGCGCGGGATTACAGGCTGAGCCACTGCCCGGCCTTACCACCTCTTTACCTTTACATATTGTTTTGGGAATCCAGCGCTTCCTCACAAATCACTCCAAAAGTTGATGGTTTAAACAACCACCACCATTTATTTCACTCATGAATCCTCTGCAGTTTGGTCAGGGCTTGGTGGAAATGGCATATCTCTGTCCCACACAGCGTCACCTGGAGCAGTGACACTGAGGTTGAAAGACCTGCTTTCAGGATGGCTCATTCCCATGACTCGCAAGTTGGTGTTTGTTGCCAGCAAGGATCTCACTGGGAGTCGCGGGTGGGACCTCACTTTCTTGCCTCCAAGACTTCCCATGGGCTACTTGGCTTCCTCACAGCATGATGGTTGGGTTCCAAAGCAAGCATCCCAAGAAAACCAGACAGAAGACACATAGCCTTTTCTAATCTAGCCTCACCTGTTACTTCTCTACATTGTATTCATGGAAACAATCCTATCAATCCATCCAGATCCAAGGGACAGGGAATTGGACTTCTGGACAGAAGGTAGAACATTTCTAGAAGGTTCTGTGGGACCAGAAATATTGCTGCAGCCATTTTTGGAAAATGCAATCTGCTAGAGATATGTCATTCCCTTTGCCTTGAACTAGCTTCCTCTCTTTGTTCTCTGTGAAACTAAATTAATCGCTCAATGCTCTGCTCAGACATAGCTTTCTTTTTGATACATTTTTCCAACAAAGAGTTCACCCCCACCTCTGCTGTATCACCTATGTGGTTCATAAATAGCTTCGATATTCCCTGTTACACAACATCTTGCAAGTATTCATGTGTGTCTAACTTGCCCATTTGACAAAAAGTTCTCCAGAAGTCACACTGGAGAAGCTGATGGAAAGATGTTTCATATTCATGAATTGGAAGACTCAGTATTGTCAAGGTAGCAATTCTCATATTGATCTATACATTCAATGCAATTCCTACCAAAATCCCTCCAGAGAGGCAGAGGAGTATCTCTGTGAGTTTGCCCCCTGTTTTGGGACCGGGGGCAAGGGTATTTATTATTGTGACACTAATCTAATGTCACAGACACAGTCTACTCTCCTCTCTGTGCAGTCCCTGACTTCATCTCTTAAACCAGGAAGAGCCTTGTGTGCCTCGAGTGTGTGTGTGTGTGTGTGTGTGTGTGTGTGTGTGTGTGTGTCTTCTCCATCAGCTTTTCCCAGTGTGCACAGTCCTAGGTAAAGTCCTGATGGTTCTGGAGTCAACTTCTACTCCCCTAGAGATGTCCCTCCCATTTTACAGCTGAATTCTGCCCTGACAGTCAGCTTAGTGAGGCCCCATGCTGAGCCCTGGGCCTTATGGTTTACTACCCAAAGTGTGGTCCACACCCCAGTAGCAGATTACCACCTGGAAGCTTGTTGGAAACACGGACTATTGGCCCTTACCTCAGACCTACTAACCTACCTGTTAGCAAGCTTTCCAGCGTCTTCAAGCTTGAGAAGCATTGCTTTACAGGATGCTTTTTGGACTCCCCTGTGAGAGCAAGTAGGGCCAAGTGGATGTGCCCATCCGGAACCCAGGCCTCTGCTTCTAGGGCATGCCCCAGGTCAACAGGACTGCGGAATTCCCTTTTCCAAATGGCTCTGAGACAGCTTTTTCCTAGCAACTGCTTGGACTTCTTCTGCATCTGTCCTTCTAAAAGGGACTTTTTAACTGAAGTGAACATCCCTAGTTTGAAGGGGTGGCCAGAGGGAAGCTGTTTGTGACTGGGCTGGGGAGGAAGGGCTAGAACTTGTATTTATGGGCCAGGATGTACACACACACACACACACACACACACACACTTGAGGCACACAAGGCTCCTCCTGGTTTAAGAGATGAAGTCAGGGACTGCACAGAGAGGAGAGTAGACTGTGGCTGTGACATAAGATTAGTGCCAAAATAATAAATACCCTTGCCCCCGGCCGCCAAGTAGTTAGGGGGCAATCTCACAGAGATACTCCTCTGCCTCTCTGGTGGGATTTTGGTAGGAATTGCATTGAATGTATAGATCAATATGAGAATTGCTACCTTGACAATATTGAGTCTTCCAATCCGTGAATATGAAACACCTTTTCACTTAGATCGTCTTTAATTTTTTTCAATGATGTTTTGTAGTTTCAGTGTATAAGTATTGTATTTCTTCTGTATTTAATTCTCTTCACTATTACTGTGAAGGAACTGTTTTCTTAATTTCCACTTCTAGTTGTTCATTGTTATATAAAAACACAGTTTTTGTGTATCGATCTTGTACCCTTGCTAACATCCTTTATTAGTTCTAGTAAAATTCCTTGGGATTTTCTATAGGATCACATTATCTGCAAATAAAGACAGTCTTGTTTCTTTCTTTCCAGTCTAGATGTCCTTCATTTATTTATTTATTTTATTTTATTTTTGAGAAAGCAGGATATTGAGAGGACACAAAAGCTCACAGAGCCGGAAGGGACCAGAGAGGGTTACCCGATATCCTTCGTTTGAAAACAACTTTCGTATTGCACTGGCTACAGAAACTTCAGCACAAGGTTGAATAAAAGTGGCAAAAGCAGACATCTTTGCCTTGTTCCTGATTTTAGAAGAAAAGCATTCAGCCTTTTAGCATTAAGAATGATGTTGACTGTGGGTTTTTACAGATGCTCTTTATCAGATTGGGGAAGTTCTATTGTTGGTTCGAGAGTGTTTATTATGAATGGGTACTGAGTTTCTTCAAATGCCTTTTCTGCATCCACTGACATGCTCATGTGGTTTTTGTCTTTTATTATATGAATCAAATACA
The DNA here is from genome assembly GCF_000164805.1 of Carlito syrichta. Taxonomy (NCBI): domain Eukaryota; kingdom Metazoa; phylum Chordata; class Mammalia; order Primates; family Tarsiidae; genus Carlito; species Carlito syrichta. Next base: position 48,557 of record NW_007059660.1, read on the forward strand.
TCTTAATTCTTTTTTTAAATAAATATGTGCTTTCAGGAATTTTTAGGGCTTCCTGAAGTTCAAAGCCAAAAGTTGTTAAAGTTTCACTTCCTCTTTTTGTCCAAGAGGAAACTAATTTTCTGTCCTGAAATAAAATAATCTGTCTGTTAAATGTTGCTCTCAGTCTCCTGCTGAAATGAGTCTACTTTCCCTCCCTCTCTTGACCTTTAAGTTATTTCAGGACTTTGTTGAAATACTCTAAAAAGAATTAGATTTCCAAAGAACAAGTTGGTATAAATTCACATAAAATTGAAACACAATCAGGTAAAACCTACCTTCATACCACTTCCTTCACTGCCATTGTTTTTGCAAATCACCCGGGAACAAGGGGAAAATAAATCTCCGGATATTGCTGATCTAGAAAATAGTTGTAGAAATAGAATTGAGAGGCTGGGTTCAGTGGCTCCGCCTGTCATCCCAGCACTTTGGGAGGCTGAGACGAGTGGATTGCCTGAGCCTGTGGGTTCGAGACCAGCCTGGGTAACTTAGTGAGACTTTGTCTCTACAATAAATCAAAAATTAGCTGGACATGGTAGCACACACCTGTAGTTCCGGCTACTTGGAAGACTAAGGCAGAAGGCTCTCTGGAGCCCAGCAGGTCGAGGCTGGGGTGTCTGTAGTGTGCCACTGCACTCCAGCCTGGGCAATGGAGTGAGACTCCAACTTATAAAAAAACGTAGAAGTGACAGATAGAGAAAAGAGTTAATGTTAAATTGATAAGGATTCTAGAAAGAATGTGTTTGGGTGAACATTTTAGTGAACAAAACTCAGATTTTTTATCCTGACAACAGCTAAAAACAAACAAAAGTTTACTGAGTACTCACTATGTATTTGAACTGTTCAAAGTATGTTAAATGACATAGACTGGGCGTGGTGGCTCATGCTTATTATCCCAGTGCTTTGGGAAGCCCAGATGGGAGGATCGCTTGAAGCCAGAAGTTCAAGACCAGCCTGGGCAACATAACAAGAACCTGTCCCTATAAAAAAAATTAGCCAAGCGTGGTGGCATTCACCTGCAATTCCAGCTAACTCGGAGGGGCTAAGAGAAGGAAGGATTGCTTGAACCCAGGAGTTTGAGGCTGCGGTGGGCTATGACTGGACCACTGCACTCCAACCTGGGCAATAGAGCAAGATCTCTTTCAAAAAAGAAGGGGGAAGGGGTATCATTTGGCTATCATGATCACCTTCAAGGTAAATGTTATCATTGTCCCATTGTACAGCAGAGGACACTGAGGCACAGATTGGGCGCTCTGCCCAATGCCATGCATCTACAAAGTAGCGGAGTCAGTCTGTGAACCGAGGCTGAGCGACTCCACGGTCTGTGTGCCTAAGCACCATGCTATCCCAAAACACAGCAGGGACAACATGAATGCTGGGGTCCAGTACTTTGCAGCTTCCATGGGGTAAGAATTCCACCTCTCACACATAGAATTAGATTCTACCTGTGATGTGTCTGGTGCTTACCGTTAGAATCAACCCTTTGAGTTTAGTATCTTAAGCACTGTATGTATGTGTGGGATACATAGACCTGTTTAAAATGAGCAAATGTTTTAAACAGATTCTTTAGTTTTTCCAGCAAAGAAGCTGTATGCACGGCAGGTGAAAAGCACATGAAAAGATGCCCGTCATCACTAGTCATTGGAGACATGCAAACTGAAATCATAATGAGACGCCACTCTACACCTATTCAAATAGCTAAAATCGAAAAGGTTGACGATACTCAGTGTTTGTGAGAATGTGGAACAACTAGAACTCATACATTGCTGGAGGGAATGTAAAACAATCAACCACTGTGCTTACTGTTCGTTTCTTATAAAATTAAACATAAACTTACCATATGACTCAGTAATTTCACTCCAAGGTATTTACCCAAGAGAAACGACAGTGTATGCCAGAGAAAAACTGTACACAATGGTGATAACAGCTCCGTTCATAATTGTTCTAAACTGGAAACAACTCAAATGTTCATCTACAGGAGAATGGATAACCAAACTGTGGTATATCCATTCACGCAACAACATGTGTGAAAAAAGTCAGATACAAAAAAGTATCCATGGTACGATTTCATTTACATGAAACTCGAGAGCAGCCAAAATTCACCTATCATGATCAAAAATGGAGCAGTGGTGGTCTGAGGCTGGGAGGTCAGGTGTGGGGTGAGTTTAATTGCAAACAAGCAGGGGAAAACTTTCCAGGGTGATGAAAAATGTTGCGTCTTGATTGCAGAGACATTTGTACAGGTAATTATTGTCAAAACCCTTTGCACTGTACACTTAAGATGGGTGAATTTTATTGTATGTAAATTTGTAAACTATCCTTCAAAAAAGTTGAATTAAAAAGAAAACCTGGCCGGACACGGTGACTCAGACCTATAATCCCAGCACTTTGGGAGGTGGAGGCGAGAGGACTGCCTGAGCCTAAGAGTTTGACCAGCCTGGAAAACTTAGTGAGACCTTGTCTCTACAATAAATCAAAAAATCAACTGGGTGTGTGGTGGTGTACATCTGTAGCCCCTGCAACTTGGAAGGCTGAGGTGGAAGGAACACCTGAGCCCAGCAGGTCGCGGCTGTGGTGTCCATGATCACGCCATTGCACTCCAGGTTGGGTGACAGAGTGAGACTCAGACTCAGAAAAAAATAAAATAATACAATAAAAGGGTAAAATAAAAAGAAATCAAAATACACAATGAAAAATACCCCCCCCCCCAAAATGTTCTTGGCAATTTGTTGTTTGTTGGTAACTGTTTTTTTCACCTAGAAGGCATAACAGAAAAGTTGTTATGGAAAAAAAGAAAAAACAAAGGCCATGGTTTCTGAGAGGACATGTTCCAGAAGGAACCCTGGGTGACTGGACAGCTGGAGGAACAGGAGCAGGTGATGAAGAAGGGGTGAGGCTCAGGAAGGGGGGTAAAGGGACTGAGACAGGCTGCCACCGCACAGTGAGAGTCATTCATTCTCTTGTTACACTTCTACTGCAATGACTTTGTCTTTAGTTTTTCACTTTGCTGAACTTCACCACCCGGAAGGGAGCGAAAAAGAGAACATCAGGAGCAAATAGAAAGGTGGGGACCGATGGGACAAGCAGCGGAAACATTCAGACACTGATTGCTTAATTACGTCGTAAATAATTTGCTGCTGAGAAAGAGAAGCATGAGAAAGCCCTTACTGGAGTTGAGGGAGGCGCTGGGGTGTTCCTGAGACCAGGGGAGCCGGTGTACCTCCGTGACTCAATCTTGTGTTTTTCTTTTTTTTATGGGTGTCAAGTAGCTCTTGGGAGGGCTAGACCTTAGTTTACTTGATATAGCGTGTCCATTTCATATACTAACCTACAGCAGTGACTTTCTTTTTTTTTTTTTGAGTTGGAGTCTCACTATGTCGTCCAGACTGGAGTGCAGTGGCCGCTCCCAACCACCGCAGCCTCGACCTGCTGGGCTCCGGCAATCCTTCCGCCTCAGCCTTCCGAGTAGCTGGAACTACAGGCGCGTGCTACCACGCCTGGCTAATTTTTTGATTTTATTGTAGAGATGAGGTCTCACCTGCCCAGACGGGTCTCGAACCCGCGGGCTCAGGCAATCCACTCACCTCAGCCTCCCAAATGCGCGAGATTACAGGCTGAGCCACCGAGCCTGGCTATCAGTGACTTTCAAACATATGTACATAAGCCTTTCGTGTTGGGAGGTAGGCCCCTGGAGGGTGTGAGATTTGCATTTTATCCTAAAGGGTTTACACAGATGCTTTCCATGGACTACACGTGGAGAAATATCGACCTGGAAGATTATAAGTGAGAATGAGAAAGCATCATTTTGATGGCCATATTCACTCCAGAGAAAGGAAGTGACCAAAACAGATCTTAGACTGAAAAAGCATCCATGAGTGCCAAAAGAAATCTTAGATTGAAAAAAGCATGTGTGTGCACATGCATGTGTGTGTGCGTGTGTGTGTGCGTGCGTGTGTGTGTGTGTGTGTGTGTGTGTGTGTGTGTGTGTAGTAAGAACACTAAGAGGGCTACGTAAGGTGTTAGGTGGGAGGCCTGGCCTGTCTGATGTAATGCCTTGTTACTTACCACACTGACCGGGGCCCTGTTTTAAGGACGCTTCCCTCTACTACCAGGTGCCTTGAATTCTTTTTTTCCAAAGCCGATCAAACCAGCAGCAGACGTAAAACATTTGCCGGCCTGTCCGCCTAATCCATCATAGCACAATACAAAAAGATTCGAAGAGACTGGAGTGGAGAAAGGAAATCAATACCCGTTTCCTGTTCTCTCCCTCAAGTTCCTTTGTCTGGCTTTAGTATGTCTTCAGTAGAATAAGAAGCATAGCTTGCATTCCCCATCAAAATCAGATAAAACAAGGGCGATAAGACATGGCGTCTCTCTTTTCTGCAGATAAGAAATTTGAATTGTAACAGGACCAAATTGTCTGAGCCCACTGCAGCTTTTTAGTTACTAGAGATTTTTGTGTGTTTCGTCGTAATTTATACACTTAATCGTAAGATATTTAGAAATAAAGTCAATATTCCAACAACAGAAGTTAAGGAAATTGAACAAAAACCTTCTAATTCTGCCCAGATTAGAAGTCATCCTATATACCTTCCAATTTAGATTGCGATCTTTGTAAATCCTAGGATACTATTAAGTTGTATGTACTTGACCAAATCAGAATACATGTATACTTTGCATACTTCATCTATTGGACATTATAAGAAGTGATATCATTAGCGGCTTTTAAACTCTTGGCCTCATAAGATGGTCTTTGCAAAATGCTTTATAAGTTTCCTTTCATTTAAACAGTCTAGGATTCTTTACAAATCATGTTTGTTTGTTTTTTTTGAGTTGGAGTCTCACTCCATAGCCCAGGCTGGAGTGCAGTGGCATGCTCATGGCCATCCCAGCGTTGACCTGCTGGGCTCCAGCAATCCTTCCATCTCAGCCTTCCAAGTAGCCAGAACTATAGGTATGTGCCACCATGCTCGGCTGATTTTTTATTTATTGTAGAGACGAAATCTTGCCAAATTGCCCGGGCTGGTCTTGAACCCACAGGCTCAGGCAATCCACTCGCCTCGGCCTCCCAAAGTGCTGGGATTATAGGCTGAGCCACCGAATCCGGCCACAAATCATGTTTTTAAAAAATGCATATAGATCCCTCATCCTTATTACATAGATACTACATTTTTCAAGTAAATTATCATAAGGACTAGTAAAATAATCAGTGCTGTATTTCATTTGTGGGTTGATAACAGCATTGCTGCTTGATAGCATATGCAAGTCATTTCCTTAAAATGGCCAAAGAGTAAAAGCGAATAAACCCATTTTCTTAGCTTTGTCTAGAAATGCACTTAGTATTATACTTGTGGCCAGGACCAATCAAGTTGTGATGGACCCTAGGATGGAGAAAGAAAGTCTGCATAAGGTCTAACAAAGCTTGGTGGCCGCCTCATGGACCCCCTACCCTACCTGCAAGTGTGCACCAGCACTGGTGTGGTTAATGTTGGCTTCCTTTCATTTTGCTTACCATCATAAAGCAAGGATTGTTCCCTCAAACTCTTCTCCACAGAAGAAGTTGCCAAATACCCAAGATCTTAGAATATTTCTCCTATTATAGAGTTTTAAATTTTGAAAAATAAAGTGCTATTTGGGAATGAAACATTAGCCTGAAATGACCCTTTTTAATATGAGTCTCGGATACTGATAGAAGTCATCTGATGAAATAATTTAAATTTGAAAGGAGGCAAAGAAATTTAACACAGACGTAGTAATTATTCTTGGAGGTATGAGCTCACAAATACTTGTATCGAATATCACTGTAAAAAGCTGTTTAAAATGCCTTTCAGAAACAGTTCAGAAAGTCATTGCATTGAGGAAATCACAGGCACACCTTGCAGGAAAAGCGAAAAGTTAACTTTCTTTATATTATCAAATAGGCACAAGTGATTTAGGATACATTCTCTAATAAGAACATCATACATGGATTTTAAACATGCTTTATTTCAGAAACCTAATTGAAGTGGGCCGGACACAGTGGCTCACACCGGTAATCCCAGCACTTTGGGAGAATGAGTCAAGAGGATTGCCTAAACCCAGGGGTCTGAGACCAGCCTGGGCAACATGGCAAGACCTCATCTCTACAATAAATCAAAAAATTATCTGGGCATGGTGGCACACCTGTAGTTCCAGCTACCTGGAAGACTGAGGTGGAAGGATCACTTGAGCCCAGCAGGTCGAGACTGCAGCGGCAGTGAGTGCGCCTCTGCATTCCAGCCTGGGCGACAGAGTGAGGCTCCTACTCAAAACGAAAAACTAAAACCTACCTAAAGCGAAGATGACATATTTTGGAAAAGCGTTGGGGGAACCCAAGATTTTGCTAATCTGGATTAGGACTGTCCTGACCTGAACATTATTACATGTCCTTGGGAGAAGGGTACAAGTATGTGTCATTTTGTTCTCATGCTAAGAAAAAAGAGATGAGTTCATGTGATGGAGCTAGACCCTAGAGGGGGCAAGAACTGGATTAACCGGGCTCAATTCCGCTCTAGAGACCTCACACGTGGGTTTATGAAAGACCAAGGCACGCCCAACCCTGAATGAAATGGGTCCTGCCCCTGCCCAGGAAATGAGATGGCCTAACCTCCGTTTAGGGTTTGCTGCTGCCCTGATCTCCCGTCAGAGCTGGGTGCTCATTCCCTAGCTTCTGGGAGCCCTGGGTTCCCCCCACCTTTCTATGACTTGCCATTAGCTGGAGGACGGCCCTCATGGCAGGGCTGCTCAGTGCGGGAGTTCCAATCTAGGCCCCCATGTCTGCTTTCGGCCGACTTTGAAGAGCTTTACCTTCAGGGCACCCTGTGGTGAGTGTCAGCTGAGGACTCTGTTACAATTCATTGCAGCCCAGTTTCTCCCGCTGCCCAAGCCTGCTTACCCACAGGTGTTGTTCTCAAGGGCATTTTTCCATGCAAACTCTTGTTAGCAAATTTCTCTCTTGAAGTCTGTATCCTGGGGAAACTGATCTGTGATGTTCTTCAACCCACAGAGGAAACCCAGAGACAGGACCTGCGAGGTTCAGAGTTGCCTGAAAACAAGGCTCGGGGGAGTGGGGTGGCTTGCCCAAGGTCACACAGCTTGTAAGAGCTGATGGGGTCTGACTCAAACCACTTGAGTTTGAATCTGGACTCCTCCTCCCCCATTTTATTTGCACATAAAGTACTCAAAATATGTGGCTACATTGTATTTTCAAAGATCAGCAGTGAGTTATTTTTCTCTTTATTTTAATAGTCGTTTAAACTACTTTTTTTTTTTTTGGAATAAAAACAAGCAGTAGCCAAACACTCTCTAGGATGAAGGGCCATTTTAATCTTTTCTCTGCCAAGTAACTTCTCTTTAGTTGTGCTCTCACCAAGATTGAAACAGGAAAATTCTGGCAGCCAATATGAGGAACAGTACCCACAGAAATACTGTGTTCTCAGAATGAGCTTCTGTATGTTGGAAGAACGTTTCCATCATGTACTAATGATGGCATTTTCCTTTAGAGCAGATGCTTCAGAAAACAGAATCTTTTTTTTTTTTTCACTCTGTCACCCAGGCTGGAGTGCAGGGGCACGCTCACGGCCACTCCAGCATCAATCTGCAGGGCTCAGGTGATCCTTCTACCTCAGCCTTCCAAGTAGCCAGAACAACAGGCGTGAGCTACCACGACCGGCTAATTTTTTGATTCATTGTAGAGACGAGATCTCACAAGTTGCCCGGGCTGCTCTTGAACCCCTGGGCTCAGGCAGTCCTCTTGCCTTGACCTCCCAAAATGCTGGGATTATAGGCTTGAGTCACCGTACCCAGCCGAAAACAGGATCTTAATGGGAGAACTTTTATCAACTACCCAGACAAGTTCCTGGTGGTTACAATTAAGGACAAAAAATATGGATGCGAACACACACCCACACAAACACAATAAATCTGAGCTCTCTCTTCCCTTCAGCATCTCATGTTGGGCTTTGTCAACCTATGAGCAAATAGAACTAAAGAAAAAATGTTCATTAAGTGGTCTATTGTGGGCTGGCCATGGTGGCTCGTGCCTGTAATTCCAGCACTTTGGGAGGCCGAGCTGGGAGGATTCCTAGAAGCTAGGCCAGCCTGGGCAATATACTGAGAACCCCATCCCTGTTAAAAAGTTAAAAATTGGGGCCTGGCATGGTGGCTCAAGCCTGTAATCCCAGCACTTTGGGGGGTAGAGGTGAAAGGATTGCCTGAGTCCAGGAATTTGAGACCAGCCTGGGCAACTTGGTGAGAATTTGTCTCTATAATAAAATTAAAAAATTAGCTGGGTGTGGCAGCACGTGCCTGTATTTCTGGCTACTTGGAAGGCTGAGGCAGAAGGATTGCTTGAGTCCAGCAAGTTGAGGCTTGGGTGGCTGTGAGCATGACACCTGGGCGACAGAGTGAGATTCCCACTCAGAAAACAACAAAAAAAAATTAGCCGGCCATGCTGGCATGTGCCTGTAGTCCCAGCTACTCTCAGGAGGCTAAGGTACAAGGATTCCTTGAGCCCAGGAGACTGAGGCTGCAGTGAGCTATGATTGTGCCACTGTACTTCAGCCTGGGCAACAGAGCAAGACCCTGTCTCTAAAAAAAACAAAAACATAAAAGTTATCTATTGTGCCTAGCTGTCCTATGGTTGTAGAAAATGAATTGAATTATGTCTGTTGTTTTGCCAGATATGAAGTAGTATTAATAAAAAGAAAGACATAATCTCCTTTGCGATGAAGCCTTAGAAGAAAATTAATTCTGAAGAAAATATTCTTGATAACATTTAAAATGAGGCCTACAATATTTTATTGCTATTTATTAAATACATTCCATTATGGGAAGGGAAGCAGTGAAAGACAGATCGACTGGCAAGAATGAATGAGATTGACCAGGGACTGAATCTGCTGTTGATTGCTTTTTTCCTAATTTAAATGCTTCTCTGACCTACTGTGGCAATTTTTCTTGATTGAGTTCAAGAAGATAACAGTAACATCCTGCCACTGTCAGTCAAACTTTCCTATCTCTGCCGTGTCCAATATGTGGCTACTGAACACTTGAAATGTGACTGGTGCCACTGAGGAATGATCATTCATTTTAATTAATTAAAATTTAAATTTAGGCCAGGATCGGTGGCTCAGCCTGTCATCCCAGCACTTTGGGAGGCCGAGGCTAGTGGTTTGCCTGAGCCTGCAGGTTTGAGACCAGCCTGGGCAGCTCGTCTCTACGATAAATAAAAAATTAGCCAGGCATGGTAGCGTGCACCTGTAGTTCTGGCTACTTGGAAGGCGGAGGCAGAAGGATCGCTGGAGCCCAGCAGGTTGACGCTAGGGTGGCCATGAATGTGCCACTGCGCTCCAGCCTGGGTGACAGAGTGAGACTCCAACTCAAAAAAAAAAGTGTAAATTTAAACAGCCACATGTGTCCAGGGCTACTGAATTGGACAGTGGAGCCTAACGTTATTATTAAATTAACAAGATAAAAATGTTATATCTTATTGTCTTTCATTGGAATTCCTTTTAGGTATGAAAATGTTTTACTTTGGACTGACCGGTGCTCAACCTATTTGGCTATGTATTCCACTTGATATATATTGACTCAGTTAACTCTCAATGAGCTCAGTGAGATAGTTACTATTATTATTCCCAGTTTAGCGGTAAGGAGTCAGAAGCAAAAATAAATGAAGTAACAGCCAGGAATCACATAGTAAGTAGCCATCCAGACACAGCTGCCAGCAGGTACTAAGGCACCCTTGCAAAGGACAAACTGCTTGGCGAAAATATGGGAGCGTCTGAAAAGATCCTGGGAAGGGTGAAGAAGGTGGAGAGAGCTGAGACTCTCTGGGGTGACACCCATGAGGCAACAGGGAAGGGACTGGAGCCATGCTATCGTGGAGGCAGCTGCTGGCCGCATACAGTCATTTGCATTTAATTTATGTTGAAATTAAATGTAGTTCACATTCATTTTCTCGGTCACACGGGTCACATTTTAAGTGCTCAAAGCCACATGTGGCTCGTGGTGCTGTATTAGACCGTGCAGTTGTGGGACATTTCTCTCATCATAGAGAGATCTACTGGACAGGCCTGAGTCAAAGGATATTTCAAGGATGGCTGTGTCTGCGTGACCACAGGAGGTGGTTTCCCCGGATGGATGGCAAACCTCTGTTTCATGTCTCCCCTGCACTGCCGGCAATGGCCATTAATTTCATGAATGCTCTGTGGGAGTGAGTGTAGATTGAAGAAAGACCTTCATTTCCTGCGTCGGTCAACGTGACACGGCTTCACAGGCAAGAGGCTGGGGTCTGAGGTGGTCACCTAAGGTTGCCGAAAGTATTAGTAGGGTGGAAGGGAGCTTTGAACTCCCATCAGCTGTGGAGTTAGAGAAGCGGTTGGTAGTTTGAACCATTTTGTACCCAAATGTGTGGTGAAAGTAACCCTCACTGATCCACCTGAGAGAACTCCTGTGACTACTCTGATGTGAAAAGCACTGTTTTCTATTCTGTTCTTGATCTCAGAGTGCTTAAAATAAGGACTCTGAGTGTTCTCCAAAGCCACCGTTTGCGGTCTGTTTGTGTCTAGCCATCCTGTTATTGATTTTAAGTGACCACCTAGCTGACATTCCTGGCTCCAAATAATAATAGTGGTTAGCAATCTAAGAGCAAAACACTGTTTTGAGCACTTTACAAGTATTACACCTACTTGTTTTTTTCTTTATTTCAGTAGCTTTAGGGGGTAAACTTATTAAACCTATTTAATCCTCTGATTAGCTCAAAGAGAGAGCCACTATTATTATCCCTACTTTAGAGGCAATGAATCCCTGCTTTAGAGGCATAAGAGATCAGGTGACTTGCCAATATTCACACGGCCGGCAGGATTTGAGTGAATTTGTCCCCAGACTCCGATGGATGTCTTTCTTAGGTTTCGGTAGGAAAATAATTGTAGTGACTCATGGCTCATTCGTTGGCTGGGCCCCTGAATCCCATCCTAGTGTGTGTCGCCTTCATGGAGACTTCGAGACAAGAAAAGCTGGCTCCGCAGGTGAATTTCAGACATGAATCCATGTGCTCATGGCCTCTGGGGGTGTGGATTTGGAGGATTAAGGAACATCAAGGGCGTCTTGAATTCTCTGTAGCTCTGGAGTTACCAACCTCCACCCTTTGGATGGAAAATAAAAGTATTCCTCATCTCTACAAAAAATAAAAAAATTCGCTGGACGTGCTGGTTTGTGCTTGTAGTCTAGTTGCACAGAGGCTGAGGTGAGAGGATTGCTTGAAACCAGGAGTTGGAGGCTGCGGTGAGCCATGATTGTGCCGCTGCACTCCAGCCTGGGTAACAGAGTGACACCCCAACTTAAAAAAAAAAAAAACATCAAAAACCCAAAACAAACAAACAAAAAACAGTACGATATTCATGGCCAGGTGTGCAGCTCTTTTAAGGAATTTGCTGCTTAGCTATAAAAAATGTCTGACAAGGTTGGGTGCTGTGGCTCAAGCCTGTAATTTCGGCACTTTGGGAAGCCGAGGTGAGAGGATTGCCTGAGCTCACGGGTTCGAGAACAGTTCAGGCAACTTGGCGAGACCTCATCTCTACAATAAAAATAAAAATAAAAAATTAGCAGGGCGTGGTGGTGCACACCTGTAGTTCTGGCTACTTGGAAGGCTGAGGTGGAAGGATCACCTGAGCCCAGCAGGTTGATGCTGGGATGGTCGTGAATGTGCCACTGAACTGTGGTCTGGGTAACAGAGTGAGATGCCAACTCAAAAAAAAAAAAAAAAATGTCTGACCATCATTTGAATGTTTGGTTGACACTATTTCACCAACCATGGTAGAGAAAGGAGATAAAGGGTAGCAATAAAGTGATCTATAATCAATCGCACTTATAGACTTGCCAAATGGTAGTGCTGGGTAGACTTTAGCAATCACTTTTTTCAGATACTCTCAATAGCTGGGCCTCAGAATGTAGACCATGTTACAGAAGCAGTCAGATCATTCAGAAGCCTCTTTTTCTTTTGTTTTGTTTTGTTTTTGACTTGGGGTCTCACTCTGTTGCCTGAAGTGGAGTGCAGTGGCTTGATCATGGCTCACTGCAACCTCAACTTCCTGGGCTCAGGTGATCCTCCAACCTCAGCCTCTTGAGTAGTGGGAACTGCATGTGTGCTCCACCAAGCCTGGCTAATTTTTTGATTTTTGTAGAGACGAGGTCTTGCTATGTTGCCTATGCTGGCCTTCAACTCCTTGGCTAAAGGAATCTTCCCACCTGGGCTTCCCAAACTGCTGGAATGACAGGCGTGAGGCACTGCGCCCAGCCCTCAGGGAGACTTTTAAACATGCAGCAGCCAGATCCTATTTCTGGAGACCTGAGTCAGTGGTCTGTGCTTGGGTCTCAGCATCTGAACTTTAAGGAGACACCCACTAAAAAGAAATTCATTGGTCATCTTTGGAAGGTGCCAAAGAAATGACTTATTTTGGCCGGGCTTGGTGACTCAGCCTGTCAACCCAGCACTTTGGGAGGCCCAGGTGAGTGAATTGCCTGAGCTTGGGGGTTTGAGACCAGCCCGGGCAACTTGGCGAGACCTTGTCACTACAATAGATCAAAAATTAGCTGGGTGTGGTAGTGCGTGCCTGTAGTTCCGGCTTTTTGGAAGGCTGAGGCGGAAGGATCGCCGGAGTCCAGCAGGTTGACACTGGGGTGACCGTGAGCATGTCATTGCACTCTAGCCTGGGCAATGGAGTTTCACTCCAACTCAAAAAAAAAAGGAGGAACTTATTTTTAAAAAATCTGTCAAATAAAGATAAAAATGATGTGTTTGTCCTGCTTTTCACTTACCAACTCCATCAGGAAGCTACGTTGTTGTCTAGGGATTGTTTCTCTTTATAGAAGTGTTGCAGCTTGTAAGTAAAGGATGCCAGAATATTATCATTCTGTAACTCCTGATGAATCAGTGGATCATCCAGTGGATCATCCACAGGCAACAGTCATCCACAGCTGTGAACAACCGCTTGTGGGCCACCTCATGCCAGGTGTGCTCACCAGTAATTTAACTGGAAGCTCATCAAGTCTTCACATCCTATTTTCAACTCATGGAAGAGGAGGAGAACATAGGAGTCTGATTCCTGGAATTCAGTCATCAAAATCCAGATCATGAGAAACTGTAGAGGTCAAATGACCCAATTTCTTCATCTAATATATTGCAAGGGGGAAAAAGATAGAGGAGAAACCTGTTGGGTCAAAGAGACTTAAAAAACCTGTTCATCAACTGAAAATGGTTCTCAGTAGCCTCTTGATTCAATCACACACATTTAAAAATTTATTTTCATTTTTATTTATTTATTTATTTTTGAGTTGGGGTCTCACTCTGTCGCCCAGACTGGAGTGCAGTGGCCGCTCCCGGCCACCGCAGCCTCGACCTGCTGGGCTCCCGCGATCCTTCCGCCTCAGCCTTCCAAGGAGCCGGAATTACAGGCATGCGCTACCACGCCTGGCTGATTTTTTGATTTATTGTAGAGATGAGGTCTCGCTGCCCAGGCGGGTCTCGAACCCACGGGCTCAGGCAATCCACTCACGTCAGCCTCCCAAAGGCGCGGGATTACAGGCTGAGCCACCAAGCCTGGCTTCATTTTTATTTTTTTTGAGTTGGAGTTTCACTCTGCCGCCCAGGTTGGAGTGCAGTGGCTGGAGTGCATGGCCACCCCAGTATCAACCGACTGGGCTCCTGCAATCCTTTTGCTTCAGCCTTCCAAGTAGCCGGAACTACAGGTGTGCGCTACCATGCCTAATTTTTTTTTGATTTATTGTAGAGACGAGGTCTCACCATGTTGCCCAGGCTGGTCTCAAACCCACAGGCTCAGGCAATCCTCCCACTTCGGTCTCCCAAAGTGCTGGGATTACAGACTTGAGCCACCGCGTCTGGCCCACACACAATTTTTAAAAATTGTTCATTTTGATGGGTGTGATTGTTGTATCATGGGTGTGTTTTTAGTAATACATACTGAAATATTTATGGGTGAAATGGATATAAATATCTATGAATAAAATAAAATAAAATAAAAGGATTTGTTTTAAAATAATTGAGAGGAAGAGAGCTGAGCAAGAAACAAGATTGCCCCAAAGTAGATAACTGTTGAAGATAGGAGATGGATACCTGAGAATTCGTTGTTATTCTCCCAACTTTTGTGTATGGTTGAAATTGCCTATCATTTAATTAAGTTAGAAATTAAAAATTGTCCCCCAAAATGCAAAGGCTTCAGCTTTTATCAGGAGTCAGCAAACTAAGGACCTCGGGCTAAATCCAGGCTGCTGCCTGTTCCTGTAAATAAAGTTTTATTAGAACACAGTAAACCACATCCATTCATTTACATATCATTTATGGCTGCTTTCTCACTACAGTGGAAGAACTGAGTAGTTGCAACAGAGACCGTGTGACTCAAAGGTCTAAAATATTATTCTACCTTGCCCTTTGCAGAAAAAGTTTGCCAACTCCTGGCTTAGATGAAGTTTTGAATTGAAAAATAGTTAAGGACTAATTTTTTGTGTGTTTGGTGACTGTTATACATACCATTTCTTGCATGAATTTTAAAAGTTCTTCAGCTTTTTAAGTAACGTTAAAAGGAATATTAGCGTTAGAATGTCACCATTTCACAACTCCTGATGCGTCAATGAGTCTGGACAGAGGTCGTGAATAGCAATAGATGTAGGTGCTTATCATCAATGAATAATACATGAGAGTATTGAGGCAATGTGCAAGACTGTATGAATGAATACTTTAAGCCACTGTCCTAAAATAAAGACACCCAGATCATTTGATGACAGGTCCAAGGTGAGAACATTACTCTCCATCTCTTTCATTCTTCACAAGAGAAAACAAACACTGAAACAGTCATGAAACAGATACCAAAATAAAGCATTTACTCAAAGACGTAAACATGTTTCATCATGCAGGTGATTGCCCTTCCTTTGATAGTGTACTGGAGTGTTTTGGAAAATGGTGTATAAATCCTAGCAAGATATTCTTCACATCAATTTTCTTTATTTCAATTCTGATAGTTCCTACTGACCATTTTGGTCAGTAAAATATTGTGTCTCCCAGCATCATCATTACCTGCTAAGTCAAGAGAGAAAGGAAGATAGTGCAATTACTGCCTCTACAGTGATGGCTCATATATTATCTATCTAACCCCCTAGAGATTTGGGCAGTATAGAGGGCAGAGTCAGCTGTCATAGTCCAAAGACTAGCTTTTCTTAAGGATGATTATATTGCTAATTAGATAGTGGGAGGGGAATGGTAGGAAAAACACTTTAAGGCGTCCAGAACTCTCACAAGCTTAAAGGAGGTAATCCCGGAGGAGTTGAAAGGCTTGAAGCTAAGACTTGGGTTCAAGCCCTGGTTTTTCTCTTATTACAAAGTGACTTTAGACAAGTCACTTGATGCTTCTGAACTTCAGTTTCCTTTGACATAGGAGGCTGACCTCCCAAGATTGTTGTGAAGATTAGGTAGAATACATATGTGCAAGACTTTTTTTATTTTGAGTCAGGGTTTCATTCTCTCACTCAGGCTGGAGTGCATTGGCACAATCATGGCTCATCGTGGCCTTAGTCTCCTGGGCTTAGGCCATCCTTTTGCCTCAGCCTCCCAAGTGGCTGGGACTATAGGCACACACCACCATGCCCAGCTAAGTTTTCATTTTTTGTAGAGATGAGGTCTCGCTATGTTGCCCAGGCTGGGCTCAAGCAACGCCCCCCGCCTCAGCCTCCCAAAGTGCTGGAATGACAGGCATGAACCACCGCGCTCAGACTTTTGTGAACTTCATAACACGAGGCAAATATAAAGGATCATTACCCAGGCTTATCCATCCTGACACTAACCTAGCTCTCTCTTTGACAGGTGCTAACTTCAGGAATGTTAGAAAAAAATCCAAACAATCAAAAAACTCTTTGGTTTTCTTCAATGGGGTGATTTTCATGGAATCTAGACTGTAGCCCTCCTGTATCTGTGGCTAGAGAATCCATAATGGTTTTTTTAGACCAAATACCTTAATTCCTACTTATTTTCCTGTCCCTCGGAAGAATAAAAGGAAGGGGGTCAGAGGACACTCATGGAGACAAAACACAGAATAAAAGGAGAAGCTGGCGTTCAGACCATCGCACGCCTTTTAAGAAGCTGTGTTTCTCTGTAATTTGGCTGAAGGAGGTAAAATAAACACAAAAGTCATGCATGATAGAAAATAGAGCTGAGAAGGGAGGTGTGAGGAAGGCGGAGGAGGTAGACACGGATCTGGCGTGTTCTGCGTTTGGAATATTCGAAAGCCAAACATGCCTTCTTGGTTTCGTGCATGTCTCTGAGGCCTTCCAGCCATTTATTCCTCGGGCTCTGCACAGCACGCGACAAAGTGCTATGCACACAGCAAAACTCAAGGAATATCTGTAGAATGAACAGTCCTTCCATGAAGGCTGAAAAAAATGGAGAGTTGGCTACCTGTGTTTCCTTCCTCCTGTAAAAGGATCGGCTAGCTCAGAGGAACTTGAGCCCTTCAACGGCACTGAGGATTCCATCCAGGTTGGAGGAGATTAATTACCACTCTGTGTTCTCTGGCTTGGCTATTCACTGTTGCCACTTTTGGTTTTTGTTTTGTTTTGTTTTTGAGTCGGAGCCTCACTCTATCACCTAGACTGGAGTGCAGTGGCACACTCACGGCCACCGCAGCCTCAACCTGCTGGGCTCCGGCGATCCTTCCGCCTCAGCCTTCCAAGTAGCTGGAACTACAGGCGTGCGCCACCATGCCCGGAAAATATTTTGATTTATTGTAGAGATGAGGTCTCGCCAAGTTGCCCAGGCTGGTCTGGAACCCCCGGGCTCAGGCGATACTCTCGCCTCAGCCTCCCAAAATGCTGAGATGACAGGCATGAGTCACCGCGCTGGCCTGTCACCACTTTCAAGAGTTCTGTGGAGCTTGTGTTCAGCCAGGAGACATAGACTGCTAAAGAGTAAAGAGGCCACTATTGTTGTCTAAACATTTTGCAGAGTTGTTTAGAGGCAGAATTCTTGGTCTTCTCTACAGTCTAGTTGCTACTCAAACAGAATATTTTAAATTGATGCACCCATCTCACCTTCCCTGCTTTTGAAAACATCCTTGAAATCGTTTGCTTTAAAAAATAAATAAATAAAAAGAGTAGTAGAAGGCTTCTTCAGAGGTCATGGTTGTATTAGGATCCTTTGATGTCTTACATATTAAATACTGTATAAAAGTAAATCATATTGTAGATGTTAAAGTTACAGTTAAATATTATAGCTATTCAATAAGTTTATGTATGTTATATATAAAAAACTGAGCAGGATGGCATCAGTGTCTGAGGTTTAACACAGATGACTCAGGTGGTAATTGTTCTTTTTGACAATTTTTTTTTCTTTTTTGAGTTGGAATCTCGCTCTGTCACCCAGGCTGGAGTGCAGTGGCATGATCATGGCTCACTACAGCCTCGACCTCCTGGATTCAGGAGATCTTTCCACTTCAGCCTCCCAAGTAGCTGGGATTCCGTGTGCATGCCACCATACCTGGCTATTTTTAATTTTTTTACTTTTTTGTATAAATGAGCTCTCGCTATATTGCCCGGGCTGGTCTCAAACTCCTGGGCTCAAGCAATCCTCTCAACTCGGCCTCCCAGAGTGCTGGGATTAAAGGAGTGAGCCACCACATCCAGCCAAAGAACAATTTGTTTAGGATTTGCCCTAAGTCAAGTTCCTTAGAAACAGAGCCTAGGATGAGGATTCTTCTTTGAATGAGCTATTGGGCCAGTGTCTCTGGAAGAAGGGACATGAGAAGCAGGGTAAGATGAGGGAAAGAGTGGAGCAAGGTGGCGGATTCAGCTGGGACTGTCTTCGGCCTGCCCCCCTGGGGAGGCCAATGGAAAAAAAGTTCATGCAAAGTTTGATGCCCCTTGAGGCAAGGAGGCTGGCCTTCCACGCCCCAATGCCAGTCAGTCATTGACTGGAGTCTGTCCCCCCCGAGACTGGGCGGTGGGAGGAGCACAGCCTTCTGGGTCAGGTGGTTGCAGGCTGGCTGAGGAGAGTTCTTGAGGACAGAGCAGCTGTGAGCCATTCGCAGCCAACACCCCACAGCTGGACAGTGGGGACAGCTAGTGGGTCCCTGGGGGGCACCGGGAGTCCCCACTACATGGCACCTTTTAAATGATGAAAGGAGTCTTGGATGATCAGTGAGTTTTGTAGTCATTTCACTTGACCAAAGTTTTCTAATGAAACATTAGATAAAAATGGAGGAAAAAAGAATTCTGAGAGCTAGGATGAGACGGCATTCTTGCCACTGAAAGTAGAATTTCTTTTTTTTCTTTTTAAGTTTTTTTTTCTTTTTTTAGTTGGAGTCTCACTCTGTTGCCTAGGCTCGAGTGCAGTGACTCACTCCCGGCCACCCCAGCCTCGACCTGCTGGGTTCTGGTGATCCTTCCGCCTCTGCCTTCCAAGTAGCCAGAACTACAGGCATGTGCTACTGCACCTGGTTAATTTTTTATTTATTGTAGAGACGAGGTCCTGCCAAGTTGCCTGAGCTGGTTTCGAACCCACGGGCTCATGCAATCCACTCGCCTTGGTCTACCAAAGTGTTGGGACTACAAGCTGAGCCACTGAGCCCGGCCTTTTTTTAAGTTTTCAAGCACATTTTATTTAGGAAGTAAGTTAGAGAGAAAGAGAGAGAGAGAGAGACACAGAGAGAGAGAGAGAATAGATTCACCTCCCCAAGGTAGGGGAGGAGGCCAAAGCTGAGAAAACACGGCGGCCAGAGCTCACAAAGCCATGTGGACACACCAGAGCTCAACAAAGCAGTGGTTGAATTTCTGTTTTTTAAGCATTTTCTTTGTTTAACGTAATCTAGAAATGGTATTTTAAACCCCTCATTCTTTAGATTTTTTAAGGAAATTGACAACTGTGTGGGAGAATTGATCACACTGAAGTATATTACTCAGATAAGTCTCTGGAATGAAGTTGTAGAAACTAATAATGCTTGCAACGCACAGATAGACCTGGCAACTTGAGTTCGTATGTTCAATTTTTTTAGTTCATATGAAAAAACAAACTTTCTCAAATTTAAAAATAATCCATTGTTTAAGCTTGGCCCTAGGAGTTCAAGACCAACCTGGGCAACATAGCGAGACCTCATCTCAACAAAGAAATTAAAAAATTTAGCCAGGTGTGGTGGCATGCACCTGCAGTCCCAGTTACTCAGGAGGTTGAGGCGGAAGGATCGCCTGAGCACAGGAGTTGAGGCTGCATGAACTGTGATGGTGTTGCTGCACTCTAGGCTGGGGCAGTTAGACACCGAATAAAAACACAATCCACGATTTAGTTGTTACAAAAAGGATGACATGTAAGCATCAGCTTCTGGGGTGAACATGGAGAGAATGTTTACCATCACCAATATAATGAATACTGTTAACTAGAAACTTCTACCAGCCTGGGTAGATTGAGTGTCCCGTGAAACTTCTTACTAGAATACAGTTGGTGACAATGATTCCAGTGTTAGGAGGGGGTGTTGGTGAAGATGGGATAGGACTATAATAATGATAGCGTAGACTGGGAGATTTTTCTGCTACCGAATAGAACACACACACACACACACACACACACACACACACACACACACACACACACACCATTCAGGGTTGTTTCACATCCATTTCACTGTTAGCGCCAAAATGGAAATAGCATTTGTTCCCTAAATGGGGTTAAGGAAAAAACAGATTAGCATTCATACAACATTTTGCATGTGATAATGTGATGAAATCTACCCAGATGACACATTATCTCCGCTCTTTTTACCTTCTTTTAATCTATAAAAAATCCCAACAGTTTATGCTACCTCTAAAGGTGTGATTTATTATTTTTTTTACTCCAGTGACTTCAGAATTTTTAAATGTGTGTGCACAAAAAATATGAAAAAGCTACATGGACAAGAAAAAAAATCGTACGTATGATACAATCCCAAATCCTATATACCCTGGAAAGGGAAAGCCAGGTAGACATGGATTTGGACCCAGAATAAAAGAAGCATTTCCCTAGGGAAATACAAACTACGTTTCCCTGTGAAAACGATAGCAGTGTCCTCTAGGACAGGCATAGGGCAGCTGGGAAGGCAAGCTGGAGAGAAGGGAGTATTACTAAGAGTCCCAGCAGAAAGGAAGCTTGGAGACAAGCAGAGAGATGGTTTTTTGCTTGTTTTCCTGAGTCGTAGTCTCACTCAGCATCCAGGTAGGAGTGCAGTGGCATACTCATAGCCACCACAGCCTTGGCTCAGGTGATCCTTCCTCTTCAGCCTTCCAAGTAGCTGAAACTACAGGCACACACCACCACCCCTGCCTAATTTTTAAAAATTTATTATAGAGACGAGGTCTTGCCATGTTCTCCAGGCTGGTCTTGAACCTGTGGGCTCAGGCAATCCTCTTGCCTCAGCCTCCCAGAGTGCTGGTATTACGGGCCTGAGCCACTGAGCCCTGCAAGATGGTGGTGTTTTAGGGTAAGAAGAATTGTGGGAGCAGAATTCCTCAGGGAATTGTTAAGTGCCAGGATCAAAAGGAAATGTCAATATGGCACGAGGAAGCTGAGGGCCTCAGGAAGACTGGAGGTGGAAAAAGTTTGGGAACTTTCAAGGGAACAGAGTTTAAGAGAAGATCCTTGTGCAACCTCTTGGGGTTTACGACCTGACAGAATCCTTGTGGCTTGCTGGATGGAAGACAACACATTAATAAACCATCTTGTCCCAGAGTTGCACCCTCTACTTGGCTCTGTCTCCTGGGCCCTCATGGAGGCCCAGGAAGACTTACCCTCAAGGACTGCCGCTTCCTTCTCCAGGGGTTTAGCCTTGCTCTCTGGGCTCAGCTTCAGGGAGAGACACCCGGTGCCCTTTGCAAGGATGACTCACAGGTGAGTCACACACAGATCCCTGTCACCACTCCTCATCCCCACAGTCCAGGAAAAGTCATCAGAATTTGTGTTTCGGGGTTTAACAGTGGAAGCCGCCATGCAGCCTGGGTTCCCTGACGACACCCAGGGGGTGCTGAAGGCCCGAGGGGAGGCAACTTGAACTTGAAGGAGCAGAGGGGAGTGGAGAGCCAGCAGCCAGGGTGTTGGCAGACCACTTGGGCTGGGCCGGGCTGGAGAACAGTAGTTGGGCCCGTTGGTGGTCTCCAGATGCAGGGCACACTTCCCAGGGCAGGGTGAGAGAGAACCCCGGGACATGGGCAGAAAATGCGAGAGTTCCCATGTTTTCCATCTAAACAAGCTTTATCGATAATGAACATGACATGGACACGTGTGCCCTGAGTGTCTATGAGACGCTACAAGTTACACACAGTCGGGCAGCCCCTTCGGGTCCCCTCCCACCGTGGCAGCTTTTCGGTGCTCTCATTAAATCTTGCTTTCTCACTTTCCGGCTGTCTGTGCCCCTCATTCTTCCTGGGCATGAGACAAGGACCTCGACCTGAAGAGCTGCAGAAGATCTCAGAGTCAAACATAAAACAAACAAAGCAAGCTGGGCTCGGTGGCTCAGCCTGTAATCCTGTGCCTTTGGGAGGCTGAGGGAGTGGATTGCCTGAGCCCACGGGTTCGAGACCTGCCTGGGCAGGCGAGACCTCATCTCTACAATAAATCAAAAAATTAGCCGGGTGTGGTAGCACGTGCCTGTAATTCCGGCTACTTGGAAGACTGAGGCGGAAGGATCGCCGGAGCCCAGCGGGTTGAGGCTGCGGTGGCCGGGAGCGGCCACTGCACTCCAGTCTGGGCAACAGAGTGAGACTCCAACTCAAAAAAAAAAAAGAAAAAAAAGAAACAACAACAACAACACAAAACAAAAAACCAGTTACACACAGTCTCTGAGGTGTCTTCTGGCCTTTGAGGGCGGGTGTAGGGAAGGGCTGCCCTTGGCAGCCTCACTCTTTAGAACATCGTGATTGATGTGCTGTGACTTTTACTTGTGCCATGTAAAATGAACTTACAAATTATTATATCTAGTTTTCTAACCCTTGCAGAATGAACAAGTGGATTACGCAGATTCCTGCAAAGAAACTGTTAGAAAACTACTAAAACAAACACAAGAAAATAACAAGAAGCAGCAGTGCTGATGACATTTCTGCTATGAAACAAACTCCTTATTAGTCACTTGAGGTTTTTTTTTTTGAGTCAGAGTCTTACTCTGTTACCCAGCCTGGAGTGCAGTGGCACGCTCACGGCCACCGCAGCCTCGATCTGCTGGGCTCAGGCGATCCTTCCGCCTCAGCCTTTCAACTAGCTGAAACTACAGGCACATGCCACCATGCCCGGCTTATTTTTTGACTTATTGTAGAGACGAGGTCTCACCAAATTGTCCAGGCTGGTCTCGAACCCCTGGACTTAGGCAATCCTCTTGCCTCGGCCTCCCAAAGTGTTGGGATTACAGACTTGAGTCACCACACCCGGCCCTTTGTTTTTTTTCTTAACAGAGACGGTCTTGCTACCAGTTGTCCTGGCTGGTCTTGAACTCCTGGTCTCAAGTGATACTCCTATCTCGGACTCCCAAAGTGCTAAGATTACAGGTGTGAGCCACTGCGTCTGAAAAATGATAATCTAACAAGATCTGACACAGTCAGCCAAAACGATATGAAATAAATCTAGATGTATTTTTTCTTCCTTCCTCCCTCCCTCCCTCCCTCCCTTCTTCCTTC
>NW_007059660.1:71371-73582 GCF_000164805.1 Carlito syrichta
CAACCTGCTGGGCTCCGGCGACCCTTCCACCTCAGCCTTCCAAGTAGCCGGAACTACAGGTGCGCGCTACCACACCTGGCTAACTTTTGATTTATTGTAGAGACGAGGTCTCGCTAAGTTGCCCGGGCTGGAGATGTATTTTCATTAAGAATGGTCTTATGTGTCTGTGAACACCACGGTATGGTGTAACTGTTTTATAGAATGGGATAAACTTGGTGGAAGAAACAGAGAGAACTAGACATTAAGAACTGACTTCATTTTTCTCTGAACGTCGTTCTCATCCATGACGTGCTCCTCTCCTTTCATCACTCAATAAGGTCTTGGGTACAGTCTCGTCTAGTCACTTGGGGCTGTGTCAAAGTTCTCACTTAGGACATTATAAGTCATTTTTGGGTGTTAGAAGACTTTGCTCAGCCTAATACCAAAACATCCACGTCACATCCAGGAACCCACAGGGTTCCTTTTTGTCAGCCTTTCTCAGTTAAATGAAGAGAAGTCTTTCTTCTTGGTCACGGGTGCTGCTGCCGTTGTCCAGCTCGGCCAGCTCTTTCTGGCGATGGCGTGCTCCCTGGGATTCCTCCTGTGGGGTTTCCAGAGCGACCTTGGGTCCAGGCCCTCAGCTCTCACGTCTGGCAGTCTGTCCCACAGTCTCTCACCCCTCAGCTTCCCACTCCCATGGGCGACTTTCTCAGGAGGGTCCCACCAAGACGATTCGAGCAGCCTCACCTTCCAGGGCACTCAAGCAGTCCTGGAAGCACATGCCTCCTCCGGACCCATGCAGCTGGTTCAGTCGCTGCTCTGTCCTCACCCTCCACAGTGACGGGCTCCAGCAGGCCACCTGCTTCTTGTAGTCACCAGCTGGCAAGCAGACCCCAGTTTCTGCTTCACCCCCTGCTTGTTCCCCACATCCAGTCAACCCCCAAGTCATTCTGTGTCTCCGTCCCACATACCTCTCCGGTGGATTTCTTCTCCTGTCCCCCTGCCACCATTTTGCGGGTTCTTCCCTCTCTTTCCCTCCCTGACTTTTCTTGTCCTCTTAAAACCTGCCCTCCTCACGGTTGCCAGAATGATCTCCCAGAAATGAAAGTTGGATCACATCACTACCCCGCATAAAACGTGTTGATAGTTCTTCACTTGGCACTGCCAAGTTTCTTAACTTGCCCTAGAAACTTCTACATGATCTGGTTCCCGTGGAGTTCTCTTGTCGCCACTGTACACGCCAAGCTGCGTCTTGGCTGCCTTGATTTGAGCTGTCCTCCTTCTGTCAGAAACGCTTTCCGCCCACCATGCTGTCCTTCCCTCACCCCGCCCCCACCTCAGTCATTAGGACCGGGCTTACTTTCATCTCACCCCCGGGGGTTTTCGCAAAGCCCCCCCCACATGCCCATTGTCCCTGAGCTGGTCAGGGGTTCTCTGATATGTTCCCTGGCGCCCCCCCACCCCCGTTCCTGCCGGTTCTGTTTCTGCAATTTCTGTGCGCCCTCCACTACCTTTGTGTCTGTCTCCATCGGATCGAGCCCTGGGAGGAAGGGTGGAATCTTCATCTGAGACCTGCCTGCTGCCTGGCACATGATAGGCACTAAATACATATTTTGCCAGAGGGTTAAATGAAGGCGTAAAACAAGATTTTAAGATGACAAAGGGCCGGAAACAAGACTGGGAGGATGGCTCCTCCCTTCGTCCCTTCTGGGACTCCGGCTTCGGTTCTGAATCCCCACCAAGTGGGCTTTCTCAACACGCGGGGGACAGCCATCTGCGCTCCCAACATTTGTCGGCAAGGCGAGCTTCCCTGCTTTATTTATTTATTTATTTTTAATTTTTTTTTTGGAGCTGGAGTCTCGCTCTGTCGCCCAGACTGGAGTGCAGCGGCCGCTCCCGGCCCCCGCAGCCTCGACCTGCTGGACTCCGGCGATCCTTCTGCCTCAGACATCCAAGTAGCTGGAACTACAGGCACACGCTACCACGCCCGGCTAATTTTTGATTTATTGTAGAGACGAGGTCTCACCAAGTTGCCCAGGCGGGTCTCGAACCCGCGGGCTCAGGCCATCCACTCACCTCGGCTTCCCAAAGCGTGGATGACAGGCTGAGCCACTGAGCCCGGCTGCTTCCCTGCTTTCAAAAGGCAGAGCCAGAGTAGGGCGTCACTGCATTTACTTCTAACACTGCGCTTCGGTGTCCCAGAGGATGGTGAGGGTTTGCCCAATTCGGGGG
>NW_007059660.1:73602-88491 GCF_000164805.1 Carlito syrichta
GGTAGAGGAGGGGAAGGGGGGAACCAAAAAAACCAACTAAGTTGGTGCTTCTGGGTGTTCTTGTTGGATTCCAGACGTGTGGGGGCAGGGTCAGACTCATCAGTAGGCACGTCTGAGATGTTTCTAGATTTCGAGACAGGGTCTGAAGCACTTTCTCAGACTTTTCATGGCCCCAGGGGCCAACAGGAAGGGATGAGGTCTCTGGGAGGGGGGTAAGACTGAGCAGCATGATGGGCGGCCTAGGAAGCTAGGGCCAGGATGGGGGAGACCTGGACACAGCGTTCAGGGTGACGCCAGTTGATGGGCCCCTAATCTTTGCGGAGAGGTCAGAGGCGGGGGTTGGGGGAGGTAAGAAGATTCCAGTGGCACATTGTGCCTGTGTCTGTATTCACCTGATGTCTAGCGCTGAATCTGAGAAATATTAGCCATCTGCTCAGGGGGAAGGTGACACAGGACTGCAGTGTCTAGGATTATTTTAGAAGATCCAAACTTGTCCTCACTGCCATCACTGAAAATAACTTACTCTTGCAAAAGTATGGACTAAATTAAGAGAAATAGTTCTGGCCCTGGCTTCTTGCATATTCTTAAGATCATTGTTATATAAGCAGTAAGATTCCATCCTACGAAACTTTGAAGACACACCAGTATACTTATGCAGCCAGCGAGGTGCAAAAGAGTCCCAGTTTTTCTTTTGGGGGATTCATCCTTCTCCATAGTTGGTTCCTATGGAGTCTGACCTGTCTTTTGGCTGCAGAAGTGGGCACTTTTGGCCCAGGACTAGACAGGGAGAGGCGTGCACCCCCCTGACCATAGTAATATGTTGTGGGGAGTGAACACAAGGGAGGCCAAAGAGACATTGGCGTGGAACCTCTGGAATGCTTGTCGAAGAGGCTCCTCCTGACAGCATGGCTACTATGAGAAATAGAAGCCAAGAGATGTTGGAAGGATCCATATCTGGGAATACATCCACCTGGAAATGATGTCAAGTAGGAGGAAGAGAGACCACTGTTGGAGAAAGTCTGATTCCTGATGACACGGTGTCTGTGCCTGGATCAAGCAAGACCTGAAACTAGCATAACCCTGGACTTTCACTTTCCAAGCACCAATACATTTTTCCCCCTCCCCTCCTGCCCCTCTTGTTTAAGGCAGTCTTAATTGGGTTTTCTGTCACTGTGTATCCAAAGAGTATGACAGCCTACACCCTGGAACTCTGCTTCGGATGGACAGAGAATCTTCTGCTGCTGTTTAGGAAGTACTTCTTATTTTATTTTTAAGATGGGGACTCACTCTGTTACCCATGCTGGAGGGCAGTGGCACAATCACGGCTACTTGCAGCCTCCAACTCCTGGGTTCAAGCCATCCTCCTGCCTCAGCCTCCCAAAGTGCTGGGATTGCAGGCATGAGTCACCATGCCCAGCCAGAAGTACTTATTATTTATGCCCTTTTGGTTCAAGCTGAGACAGAACAGAGGCCCAAGCTATGGAATATGGCAGGGCTTCTTAGGACAGAAGCTGGTCGTGTTTGGCCTGCTTTATGACGTTGGTTAGAGAAATGATACCCCCTTTTAAGGCTACTAGGAAACTTTGAACACTTTCAGAAGGAAAAAGACCTTTTCGATTTCCCTCTACTCTCTGTTTCTTTTCTGAAGGCAGAGGAAATCAGAGCTCTTTGACTCTGAATCTTAGGTTTTGTTTCTGTTTTCCCCTCTCGACTCCCTTCCGGCAGGCCACACTCGTGGTCTCGCCTCAGCTGTGGCATCACCAGGGCCCACGTCACCTCCAAGAGCTCCAGTTCCGAAGCAGTTCTCTCCGAGGTCATTATTCTAACCTTGCCTCACTTCTGCACTCTTGTTTCTGTTGAACTCAGTTCTATCCTCATCCCTTTCACACGTCTCTATCGAGCACCTACTTTGTGGCAAGCACAGTTTTCCTTTTTATTTTTGTAATTCTCATTTTTTAGAGACAAGGTCTTGCTATGTTGCCCAGGCTGGGCTCAAACTCCTGGGCTCAAGCCATCCTCCCGCCTTGGCCTCCCAAGGTGCCGGCATTACAGGTGTGAGCCTCTGTGCCTGGCCTACAAGCACAGTTTTAGGCACTTCAGATTCATCAGTGAACAAAATTCAAACACCTTTGCTCTCATAGAGGGAGAAGGAGGTAATAAATGATAAACATGACAAACAGGTAACATATGTAAGAAGGGTTCTAAATAAAGGAAAAAAAATGGAGCAGAAAAAATTTTCACTGGCTTCTCTGAGAAAGTGAGACACAACCAGACGTGGTGGTTCATGCCTGTATTCCCAGCACTTTGAGAGGCCGAGGCCAGAGGATCGCTTGAGCCCAGGAGTTCGAGACCAGCCTGGGCAACATAGCAAGACCTCATCTTTACAAATAAAAAAAAAATTAACCAGACTTGGTGGCACAGACCTGTGGTTCCAGCTACTTGGGAGACTGAGGCAGAAGGATCCCCTGAGCCCAGGAGGTCGAGGCTGCAGTGAGCTATGATCATGCCACTGAACTCCAGCCTGGGTGACAGAGTGAGACCCTGACTCGGGAAAAAAAAAAAAAAAAGAAAGTGAAACATAAGCAATGACTGGATGGGGGACAGGAGTTCTTCGTTAGTGATCTGGGGAAGAATGTCTCAGGCGAAGGTGACAGCCTGGACAAAGTCCCTAATGCAACAGTGTGCCTGGCAGCTTGGGGAACAGCAAAGGGGTCAGCATGCCTGGGGTGAACCGTGAAAGGGGTGGCGTAGTGGGAGGTGGGAGGAGAAAGCAGGGGTTGTGGGAGGGATGAAAGGGCTCAGTGTTATGTAAGACTTGGAGTTTTCTCCAGTAGAGAGAGGAGTCATTAGAGGGTTTTGAGGAGAAGGGACATGATCTGACTCCGATTTTACAAGGCAAACTCCAGCTACAGAGTGAAAATAACTCAGAGGATCAGGGATGGGAACGGAGGGTCTGGTGTTGTAGGGTCATTGCCAGGGATGCTGCGGGCTTGGGTGGGGGTGGTGAAAAGTGGTTGGAGATCTGGGGTCTTTTAATTTTATTTTATTTTACTTTATTTGAGTCGGAGTCTCACTCTGTCACCCAGGCTGGAGTGCAGTGACATGCTCGAGGCCACCCCCATGTCGACCTGCTGGGCTCCGGCGATCCTTCCGCCTTAGCCTTCCAAGGAGCTGGAACTACAGGCACATGCTACCATGCCTGGCTAATTTTTTGATTTATTATAGAGACGAGGTCTCACCAAGTTCCCCAGGCTGGTCTCGAACCCGTGGGCTCAGGCAATCCACTGACCCCGGCCCTGGGTCTATTTTAATTCGGGCTCATGTCAGCCATCCCAGCACTTTGGGAGGCTGGGGTGGGAGGATCGCTTGAGCCTATGAGTTGGAGACCAGCCTGGGGAGCCTAGTGAGGACTCATCTCTACAAAAAAGTAAAAGAAAAAACAAAGTTAGTCAGGTGTGGTGGTGCGTGCCTATAGTCCCAGTTACTCAGGAGGCTGAGGCAGAAGGATTGCTTGAACCCAAGAGTTGGAGACATGATCATGTCCCTGCACTCCGGCCTAGGTAACAGAGTGAGACCCTGACTCCAAAAATACAAAAGACAAACAACACCCGCCCCCAAACAAAAAAACAAGTAAAGATCATGTCATCACGACTTGCTGACAGATTAGATGTGGAGCGTGGCCGAAGGAGCATCTGTACGGACAGAGCTAGAGGTCCTGGGTCCCGGGTGGCAGGCCTGGGTTTCGGGAGACAGGTCGGACCTCAAAGAGGTATTGGGAGTTGTTTGCCATCTTGACGGTCCTTAAAACCTCCTTGTAGACTGCCGGTTCTCCTTGTCCATCGAGCCTGCTGCTATCCTCCTGACTTTACCAAAAGAGAGAAGTTGAGAGCGTAACGCAGTGGAAACGGTGTGGGCTTTGGCGCTAGACCCATCTGGGTCACAGCCCCGGTGTCACCGCCTCACGAGTCGTGTGGCTTTGGGCAAGTGCCTTGTCTCGCTGAGCTGCAATTCACTTAACTGAAAAATTGGATGGTAATGCTGACTTCCTAGGGTTGTTGGGCTCATTGAATTAAATAATGCCCGTGAAACGCTTGGCACAGAGTTGATTCTCAACAACTGATTTTCTTCCTGGTCCTCCTTCCTCTTGCCTGGATACTAACCCACCATCACAGCCTGGTCACAGCTCTCTGGGTGGCCCTGGAGCCGGGTGGCACTCGGTGTCACCGGGAGCTTGCTGGAAATGCAGCTTCTCAAGCCTCACCGTCCCAGACCGGTGGAAGCACAAATTCTGGGGCAGGGACTCTGTAGCCGGTGCTTGAACAAGCTCTCCAGGTTGAACTTGCTAGAATTTAGGGATCATGGCTTTGGTGCCTAAGTTTCTGCCTGACCCTTCACTTTCCCTGCTCGTGGTCTGGCTATGGCCAGAAAAAGGTGGATCAGCCAAGCTGTGTGGTTTTACTACAAGCCCTAGCCTCTCAGGGGGGTCCAGACTTGCACGTCTGCTCTCTCCACATTAAATAAAGCTGTTCTAGAAGATACTCACTCTCAACAAGGCTCCAATGACTCAGTCTCCCCTGCTCCCACTCCCTTCAACAAGCCAAAACTTCTGTAAAAGAACCAGACTTCTCTCCTCCTACGTTCCCTATTTTTTGTTTTTGTTTTTTTGAGTCAGGGTCTCGCTCTGTCACCCAACTGGAGTGCACTGGCACAATTACAGCTCACTGCAGTCTCAACCTCCTCGTCTCAGGTGATCCTTCCACCTCAGACTCCCAAGTAACTGGGACTATATAGGCGCACGTCCCCACACCCAGCTAATTTTTTGATTTTTTTTTTTTTTTTTTTTTTTGTGCAGATGACATCTCGCTGTGTTGCATATGCTGGTCTTGAACTTGTGTCTTTTAACTCTCTTTCCCCCCTTCTCCCGCCAGCTCTAAGCAACCCAAATCTGCATTCTGTTTCTATTTCCCTATTCTGGACATTTTGCATAGATGTAGTCGTATAATTTGTCTTTTGTGTCTGGCTTCTTTCATTTACCGTAATGTTTTCAAGGACCCCTCCCCCTTTTTTAGTTGGTGATCTCACTCTGTTGTCCACCTGCTGGGTTCAGGCGATCGTTCCGCCTCAGCCTTCCATAGTAGTTGGAACCACAGGCACGCACTACCATGTCTGGCTAATTTTTTGATTTTTTGTTGTAGAGATGTGGTCTTGCCATGTTGCCCAGGCTGTTCTCGAACCCGTGGGCTCAGGCAAACTTCTCATCTCTGCCTCCCAAAGTGCTGGGATTACAGACTTGAGCCACTATGCCCGGCCGAAGGACCTTCCATGTTGTAGTGTGTATCAGCACTTCATTTCTTTTTATGACCAAATAATATTTTACTGTATGAAAATATCACGTTTGTTATCCAAATTTGTCAGTTGATGGATTGTTTGGGCTGTTTCCAACATTTGGGAATTGTTAATAACTGCTATGAGCTAGTGTTAATATGGACATATGTTTTCATTTCTCTTGAGTATATGAAGGTTGCTACCCCAAAAGAAGTATATTTATAAAAAATTGTGTAGTTATTCTTATATGTTTAAACTTCAGTCACCTTCAAAGTGCTCTCCGTTTGATGCAATATACCTAGTGAGATGCTTTTTCCCCTGCTCAAGACAGTTTTTGAACTCATTCATTTGAATGCTTTTGAGTACTTCTGCCATTTTTTGTTTCACCTCTTCCACATCGGCAGAACGATTCCCTTTGAGGACTTTTTCATCTGGGGAAACAAACAAAAAAAGTCACTTGGGGTGAGATCGAATGAACAGGGAGGGTGGGGCTGGGGGGAGTCATGTCATTTTTGGTCAAAGATTGCCGAACGCTCAGCACGATGTGGGTAGGTGTGTTGTCACAGTGGAAGAACCAGGCACCTGTGGGCCACAACTTGGGACATTTCATCCACAAATTGTGACACAATCTTCTCTAAACCTTCCAAATAAAAACTTTGGTTGACGTCTGATCCAGAACAAATTCCGAGTATACGTCACGGGGCCTGCCCTCCAAAAGACAATTCTGGTTTTTGGTTCCCCCCTAGGACCTAGGAGTGATATTACTGGGTCATAAGATAACTCTATGTTGGATTGTGTAGGGGAATTGCCAGACATTTTTCTGGAGTGGCTGCTTTGGAAATGCCACTTTGTCTGTGAAGTTGACAACTTACCCCGTTGCCTCTTAATTTCCCTCCTCCCATCACAATTAAATGCTCGGTTTACCTTTGGCAGGCTGTGGTGAGTGGATTGCCTGAGCCCGCGGGTTCAAGACCCGCCTGGGCAGGCAAGACCTCATCTCTACAATAAGTCAAAAAATTAGCTGGGCGTGGTAGCGCGTCTGTAGTTCTGGCTACTTGGAAGGCTGAGGCGGAAGGATTGCCGGAGCCCAGCAGGTCGAGGCTGGGGTGGCCAGGAGCGGCCACTGCACTCCCGTCTGGGCGACAGAGTGAGACTCCAACTGAAAAAAAAAAAAAAAAAGCTCGGTTTCTGTGCTCCCTTGGTGTTCCCCGTTTTGTTTTGTTTTTACGCGCAGCCTTGCACTGTTGTTGCAGTAGGCATTTCTGTTTTTACAGGCATCCAGGCCCTTCTTGAAATAGATCTCCTCTTCTTAGCAGAACCTCTCTCCCACACTCTTATTCTCAGGGCTGAAGGGAGTAGAGGGACACAGTGCTAAATGGCACGGGGCTTGTTCTGAGAGGATGGAAATGTTCTAGAATGGACTGTGGTGATGGTTGCACGTATCTGTGACTCGATTCAAAGCCAGTGAACTGAGCACTCTACATGGGTGAACACGTTCTGTCTACGGGCCTGGCTAAGCAACATCTTCTCTCTCTGTAGTCACTGAGAATGGTGCAGGGGTGAGAATGTGACCCCAGTCAGGCCAAATTAGACAGGTTCTGGGGCTTTTGCTAAAACGCCCCAGAAGGTTTAGAATGAATGTTTGGAGCAAAGACGTTAAATTCCACAGGTGTTCCTTAGCTGGTGACATGGAAGCCTGGGGCTACTGGTGTCTAGTTAACGCCACAAGGTGAGAAACTGCCTCAGAGTGAAATCAATCTGGAGGCAAGGAAAGCCCCAATGTGGAGTGAGACAGTTGCCTGTTGACTTTGCTTGATCCAGTCACGCCTCAGATCTACCCCTAGAACATTCAGTTCCACAAGCCAATACAGTCCCAGCACTGCTCTTGCGTGGCTTCTGTTGCTTGTAACGCAGAGACTCCTGATCAACAGAGTGGTTAAAAGTGAATTACCTCTTCCACTGGATTTTAAGCTTCTGAAGGCAGGGACCATAGCTTTTTCGTTTAGCATGGTGCTTGCACGTAGACATTGTTAATAGATGGTTGTGGAATAAATGAATGAATGAGAGATGATTCTATCTTCTGCTCTGCTTGGAACCACAACCACATCCTATGGTTTATGGCCAGCAACAGGCTTTTGCTTCATGCAGACGAGGCTGGTTGTTCTTGTTTGTGTGTGTGCACACGCGCACGTGTTATTTCCCTCTGGGTTCGAGACCAAATTAAACAATCTCCTACGGGGAGTTGGGTATCAATCCAAGAACTTTCATTTCTCTCTTCAGGGCCCTACCACAGGCCTCACCTCACATGCTCTTGAGGAAAACTGAGCCGCTTTTGTTTTCACAGAGCAATCACTGTAACTTTATAAATAGGTTGTCTACCACTTTATGTTGTTTATTTCTACATAATTGACTTTTGGGATATGGAAATGAAGATCCGTTTTCCTCATTACTCAGGAAAATGAGTTTATTTTTTGATTCCAGCTCTTTAAATATATAAAACAAAATTATTTAAGAAATAAGTAGGTGATGCTCATAAGGGCGGTGATGTGGTAGAACGAATTCAGAGACGTGTAGAGGAAAGCATAAGTGTAGATAAGAAAAAAAGGCATTGTGAATAATAAGAACATCTGGAGTGTAGACTTTGGTAATTTTGGGTACTATCATTTGCATTTTAAATGGGTACGCAATAAAACAGCAGCTATTCATATATGTCTCTATCCAGCTCGACTTAAAGTACACATTTATGATTTCACCCAGAAAGTTGAACAAACCCTCCAAGTGCCATATTGTCCACTTCACTTCCCCTGAGACACACCACGTTAAGGCAAGGTAGAGGTCTCGTGAGGCCAGTGGCTACAAAAACGCTTCTATAGAAAAGCATGGGACTAAAGAACTCCTGTTTGACTCTTTTTTTCTTCACAAAGTTGAGACCTTTATTGTCGGTCATATTGGGTTGTGCTCTGCGGACTGACTGATGAGAACAGAACCGACAGGGCCTTCGGACAGGGATTGTTCTCCTTCCTAGCTGTCAGATTGTATTTTTTTTTCCTTTCTTATCAATGCATTCAAAGCTTATCCTTTGGAAAGTAAATGTCCCAGAAGAATATGATCTAACCCCAGTGACTCATCTGAGAGATTGTTTAAAGTAAGGGAATGTTCCCTAAAATAGAAGGGTATTTCACTTGGAGGGCAAGAAGGCGTTCCCTCACAAAGGTTGTGCTGTCCCTGGCACACCCTTCCTTCCCTCCCCTTCGGCTTGCTTGCTCACACTTAAAACCACCAGGGAATATTCTCAGTATCTGAAACATTTTCCTCGTGCATCTGACTAAAGGTTGGTATTTTCCATTGACCAAAAAAAATTAGGACTGCAGTAGTCCAGTGTAGATGCTGCTTACAGAGTATGTTCGGGGACAGAACCTTATATCCAAAATGATGGTGAGAAGCCAGTTGGCTGTTGCTTGTGGTGGAAGAAGATCCTCCCCAGATAAGCCTCACAGCTCTCAACCATGTTACAGGGCATTTTCTGAGCATGCCTGATAAACCTTTCTACTGCTGTGAGAATACTGTAGAATACGATCGCGATACCTACTTTGTCAATACTTTATTTCCACATCTTGTGTTCTTATGAAACATACATAGCCTCTTTTTCCTTATTCTCACAATGTTCCATGCTTCTGATTAGCTATGCAGGATTTGGAAGATCTTTTCACATTCTTGGACTTTAGCTTCCTTTGAAATGTTGGGTATATTATCTTTAATATCTTTATCAGCTCTAACATTCTATAGTTTCTTGTCTATGCGTCTGTGTTCTGGTGTGCTTGATTCTGGTCTTAATTCTATCCTTAAACTAATCTTGGTATTTAGCTCTCATGTGAGATAAATGTTGCAGCCGAGATGGCTGGAAATGGTAACTTGGTGTCTTAAGTATGGCAATTAGAAGCTCGTAGCTTAATTGTTGGAGAAGTTACTTTTGTATCATCGTGCCTCGGAGGATTTGGGGTCAGAGAAGGAATACTGGGGATATAATTACGAATGCTATACAAATCAATAATGCGAGGACAGTGGTAACGTTTATGATTGACCATGACATGAAAACTGCTCTTGGAATTGAACTTCCTCTTCTTAAGGACAGAGCGCCATGGGGAGTTTTATTGACATCTGAATGTGTTCTTACAAAGAACATTGAAATCAACTCCATCATAAATTACAGTGGCATGCTTACAATCACTGCAGCCTCCACCTTCTCGGTTCAGGCAATCCTTCTGCCTCAGCCTCCCAAGTAGCCAGAACTACAGGTGTGCACTACCACATCCAGCTAAGCTTTGATTTATTGTAGAGACAGGTCTTGCCAAGTTGCCCTGGCTGGTCTCGAACCCACAGGCTCAGGCAATCCACTCGTCTCAGTCTCCCAAAGTGCTGGGATTACAGGCTGAGCCACTGAGCCTGGCCGATATCATTTATTCCAGGGGCTTCTGCAAGCCCAAATATAGTCATCACTTACTCCCATTTTTATGCGTCCAAAGAATATTTATACATCACTGTGGCAGCATTACCATCCAAACTTCAAGCAGTAGCTTTAAAACCAAGATAGCTGTCTACTTAAAAACTCATATGGATTAATTGTAAGATTTGAAAGAGAAAAATAATTTTTAGATGAAAGGGAAAATGAGCCGGGCTCGGTGGCTCAGCCTGTAATTCCAGCACTTTGGGAGGCCGAGGTGAGTGGATTGCCTGAGCCCGCAGGTTCGAGACCCGCCCAGGCAACTTGGCGAGACCTCATCTCTACAATAAATCAAAAATTAGCCGGACATGGTAGCACGTGCCTGTAGTTCCAGTTACTTGGAAGGCTGAGGTGGAAGGATCACTGGAGCCCAGCAGGTCGTGGCTGTGGTGCCCGGGAGTATGCCACTGCACCCCAGTCTGGGCGACAGAGTGAGACTCAAACTTAAAAAAAAGAAAGGGAAAATGATCTCTTGAGTTCCTTTTGTTCCATTGTTGACTTTAAATAACCTCACTGATTTCATTTTATAATAATAGAATGTTAGAGAATAATTGGTATGGCTTAGATAATTATCTAAACATTAACACAAGTAGAGATAGTTCTTGTTTTTTTTTTTTGTTGTTTAATTTTTTTTGAGTCAGAGTCTCACTCCATTGTCCAGGCTGGAGTGCAGTGACACGCTCATGGCCACCCCAGCGTCAACCTATTGAACTCTGGCAATCCTTCTGCCTAGCTTTCCAAGTAGCTGGCAATACAGGTGTGCGCTCCCACTCCTGGCTAATTTTTATTGATTTATTATAGAGACGAGATCTCACCATGTTGCCCAGGCTGGTCTTGAACCCATGGGCTCAGGCAATCCTCTCGGCCTTGGCCTCCCAAGGTGCTGGAATTACAGGCTTGAGCCACTGTATCTGGCCGGATACAGTTATTTTGAACAATGTCTACACCTCATCATAAATGAAAATACTGAAAGGAAATCATATACACATTAAGACAAATTGAGACAGTTATTTTGAATTATGTCTGTACCTAATCATAAATTAAAATACTAAAAGGAAATATAAACATGACTTCTTTCTTTAATGCAGAACATTATAGGCTGCTTGATGGTCAGAAAAACAGAGTAAGTTGTAGTGATTGTTAAGGTCAGTGGTTCATATTTTAAACAATCTGAGAATATAGTATGTGTTTACCAAGCTAGTGTTTTAAAAACACTCATAAATATGTATTCCCAGAATATAGCTATTAGAGAAAGCCTTGTCAACTTTCATGCACTCTTTATGACAGATTGTTTTTCTTTTTCACACAAAGGATACATGGCTGACTCAAAACTCAGAACAGTTCAATAGCGGTTAGACGATACCATGACAAGTTCTATCTAAGCTTGTTTAAAAATACACCTCGGGGAATGCTTCAAAGAATGGCACGCAGTGACAACTGGGAGAAAACTGCTTTATTCATAGTTGGCAATTTTTACAAATTCCAGCCTGCTGCATAGCCTCTGCTCAGCCTGGCCATCCATTATCGTTAACATCCATCTCTAAAACAAGGGTTGAAAGCTCGAACAAGTATTCAAGAACACTTTCATGCAAGCCCCTTCAGTCTCAACTTACACGAAATGAATGGACGTGAAACAGACAGAAGCAATGTGAAAGGTAAGACCTTTCCCTCTCTGATGTAGAGCCTGGCCATCCCTTTTACCAAAGCAGGAAATAAGGGTTTCGGCTCAGGTGCTTTCCAACAACTCTCCAGGTGAGAGAGAACTCATCTTCCATTCCTCCTTCTCTGCTTTATCCTTGTTTCCCCTTTCTTCCCTTTTCTTCTTATCTGTCCTATTTTCTTTTCCACGAATTCCCATTCTCCTCTTTCTGTTGTTTCTGCTTCTATTCTCCCTCCTTGCATTTCTGTCCTTCCTCCATGTCCTCGATTTTCCCTTTTATCTCTCCAGATGGTGAAATCATTACACCCCAGCAGAACCGAGTAAATTACAACAGCAAGGACATGACCTGATGTTGACTCGACAGCAGGAAATGCATAAATGATGAATTTTCCTTTGTTTAGATCGGCAACTATGAGGGGGACCCCCAAAAACCAGAATGTATTTATTAAAAAAAATGTGCATTTATTCTTACGGGTTTAAACTTCAGACACCTTCAAAGACCTCTCTGTGGGAGGCAACACACCTATCGAGATGCTTTTCCCACTGCTCAAAACAGTTTTTGGATACTCAATTTTGACACCTAGTTCTTCTGCCATTTTTTGATTCACCTCTCCCCCGTGGGCAAAACATTGCCCTTTTAGGACTTTTTTCACCGAGGGAAACAAACAGACAAAATGTCATCGGGGTGACATCAGGGGAACAGGGAGAATGGGCACTGGGGTCATGCTGCTTTTGGTCAAAAGCTGCTGAGCACTCAGCCGGTGTGGGCAGGTACGTTGTCATGGTGGAAGACCCAGTCACTTGTTTGCCACAGCTCGGGATGTTTCTCCTGCAAATTGTGATGCAACCTTCTCAAAGCTTCCAGATAAACACTTTGGTTGACTGCTTGATCCGGAGGAACAAATTCTGAGTCTACTACAAGGGGCCTGCCCTCCAAAGGATAATTCCAGGTTTTTGGGGGGTCCCCCTTGTACAAAAATTAAATGTTAGCTTTTTGAAGTCACGCCTTAATCAGAGGTATTTTTACATAAAACCACTACATGAGAACTGCAGAATGCAATTAGAAATATTTTTAAAAAACAAATACTATTGTATTATTTGTAGCCACTAATGGCTACTTAGACTCGGCCTGTTGGGTAAATACGCAATTAATTCATTTTTTTGAAGTATAAGTAGCAGATAATTCATGATAAGTAAATTGCACTTTCTTGCTATGGCATATTTATAGGCATATTTTATTTTACCTATTTTTAAATTTTTAAAATTTTTATTTATTTATTTATTTATTTTGAGTCGAAGTCTCACTCTGTTGTCCAGGCTGGGGTGCAGTGGCACGCTCACGGTCACTGCAGCCTCAGGCCACTGGGCCCAGACAATCCTTCCACCTCAGCCTTCCAAGTAGCTGGAACTACAGGTGTGCGCCACCATGCCTGGCTAATTTTTTCTATTTATTGTATAGACAAGGTCTCACCAAGTGGCCCAGGCTGGTTTTGAACCCCTGGGCTCAGGCAGTCCTTTCACCTCAACCTCCCAAAATGCTGGAATTACAGGCATGAACCACTGCACCTAGCTATTTTACCTATTTTTTAATCGACAAATAATTGTGCATATTTATGGGTTATATAACAATGTTTCTTTTTTTCTTTTTTTTTGAACTGGCATCTCACTCTGTCACCCAGGCTGGAGTGCAGCGGCATGCTCACAGCTACCACAACATTGGCCTGCTGGGTTCGGGTGATCCATTCACCTCAGCCTTTCAAGTAGCTGGAACTACAGGCACACACCACCATGCCTGGTTAATTTTTTTTTTTTTTAATTATTGTAGAGATGAGGTCTTGCCAGTTGCCCAGGTTGATCTCGAACCCGTGGGCTCAAGCAATCCTCTCAACTTGGCCTCCCAAAGTGCTGGAATTATAGGCGTGAGTCACTGTACCCGGCCGGTGACGTTTCAATACATATAATGTACGGTGATCAGGTCAGGATAATTAGTATATCCATTGTCTCAAATATTTATCATTTCTTTGTGTTGGGGATTTTCAATATCCTCCTTCTAGCTATTCGAAACTCTATATTATTGCTAACTATAGTCATCTTACAGTGGTATAGAACACTAGAACTTACTCCTCATACCTAGCTGTACTTGTGTTTCCTTTAATAAATCTCTATCCATTCCTTCCTCCGTCCTTCCCAGCCCTTAGTATACTCTGTTCTACTTTTTACTTCCATGAGGTCAATTTTTTTAGCTTCCAAATATGAGTGACAACAATGTGGGGTTTAGCTTCCTGTGTCTGGTTTATATCACTGAACACAATATTTCTCAGTTCCATTTATGTTGCTGAGAACGACAGGATTTCATTCTTGTCATGGCTGAAGAGTATTCCGTTGTGTATACAGGCCACGTTTTCTTTATCCATTCATTTGTTGTTGGACACTTAGGTTGATCCCGTATCTTGGCTGTTGTGAATCGTGTTGCAATGAACATGGGGTGCAGGAGTCTCTTTGATGTAACTTTATTTCCTTTGGATAAATCCCCAGCAGTGGGATTGCTGGATCGTGTGGTTGTTCTATTTGTAGGTTGTTGAGGACCCTTCTTACTGCTCTCCAGGTTGGCTGTGCTAGTTTGCATTCCCACCAACAGTGTAGAAGATTTCCTTTTTCTCCACATTTGTGCCAGGTTGTGGTTTTTTTGTTTTTTGTTTTTGTCTTTTTAATAATAGCCACCCTAACTGGGGTGAGATGATATCTCATTGTGGTTTTGAGTTGCATTTCCCTGACACTTAGTGATATTAAGTATATTTTCATATATGTGTATTGACTTCTTTGTTTTCTTTCTATTGAGGTGTTTGGATTCCTTGTATTTTCCGGATATTAATTCCCTGTAGGAAGAGTCGTTTGCAAATATGTTCTTTAATTCTGTGCATTGCCTTTCACGGTGTTAATTGCTTCCTTGGCGGTGCAGAAGCTTTTTGGTTTGCTATAATCCCATTTGTTTATTTTTGCTTTTATGACCTATGCTTTTGAGGTCTTTTTCATGAAATCTTTTCCCAGACCAAGGTTCCGAAGCATTTTCCTATGCCTTCTTTTAGTAATTTTATCATTTTGGGTCTTACATTTAAGTCTTTGATCCATTTTGAGTTGATTTTTATATTGGGTGAGAGGCAGGAATGTAGTTTCATTCTTCTGCATATGATATCCATTTTCCCGGCACCATTTATTGAAAAGACTGTTTTTATTCCAATAAGTGTTCTTGGCACCTCTGTTTAAAAAAAAAAAAAAATCAGCCAGGCTTGGTGGCTCAGCCTGTAATCCCAGCACTTTGGGAGGCTGAGGTGAGTGGATTGCCTGAGCCCGCGGGTTCGAGACCCGCCTGGGCAACTTGGAAGAGACC
Organism: Carlito syrichta; assembly: GCF_000164805.1. Classification (NCBI taxonomy): domain Eukaryota; kingdom Metazoa; phylum Chordata; class Mammalia; order Primates; family Tarsiidae; genus Carlito; species Carlito syrichta. The sequence continues at coordinate 88,477 of NW_007059660.1, forward strand.
TCATCTCTACAATAA
>NW_007059660.1:88511-113894 GCF_000164805.1 Carlito syrichta
GCTGCGGTGGCCAGAAGCGGCCACCGCACTCCAGTCTGGGTGACAGAGTGAGACTCCAACTCAAACAAAAACAAAAACAATCGACTGTAGCTATGTAGATTAATTTCTGGGTTCTTTGTTTTGTTCCATTGGTCTATGTGTCTGTATTTATGCCAGTGTCATGCAGTTTTGGTTAATATGGTTTTGCAGTATATTTTGAGGTCTGGTAATGTGATACCTCTAACTTTATTCTTTTGGATTGCGTTGACTCTTCTGGGTCTTTTGTGGGTCAGAATAAATTTTAGAATTTTTTTTATTTCTATGAATAATGTCATCGGTATTTTGAGAAAGATTGCATTGAATCTACAGATTGTTTTGGGTAATAATGTTATTTTATTTTATTTCTATGTTTTTTTTTTTTTTGAGTTGGAGCCTCACTCTGTCACTTAGCCTGGAGTGTAGTGGCACGATTATGGCTATTGCAGCCTCAACCTGCTGGGCTCAGGCAATCCTTCTACCTCAACCTATGTCTGGCTGATTTTTTGATTTATTGTAGAGATAAGATCTCTCCCTGCTGCCCAAGATGGTCTCCAACTCCTGGACTCCGGCAATGCTTTTGCCTCGAATGTCTTTCCATTTGTTTTTTGGCCTCTTTAATTTCTTTCATTGGTGTTTTAAAGTTTTCCTGGTAGAGGTCTTTTACCTCCTTGACTGAATTTATTTCTTGGTATTTTATAGATGTGACTGCCTTCTTGATTTCTTTTTCAGCTAGTTTGCTGTCGTGTATAGAAACACTACTGATTTTTGTATATTAATTTTGCATCCTGCAACATTGTTGAGTTTGTTTATCAGTTCTAAGAGTTTTTTTTGGGTAGAGTCTTTAGGATTTCTGTATGCAGGCAGGGACAATTTGACTTTCTCCTTTCCAATTTGAAAGCCCTTTATTTTTTTCTCTTGCCTGATGATCTGGCTAGAACTCCCAACAGGAAATTTTAAAGTAGCAATATCTCAGATTTATAACAAATTTGTTTCCTTTAAGACAATACAAAACAAGACAAAACCAGAAAAATAAGGCCTGAAGTTGCAATAATACAGACACCAATCCTTGGGAATTAATCAGAACAAAACAACCTGAACTGGTATATAGTTTGACCGTATCCCACAAAGTTCATGTGCTGGAAACTAAATCCCCAGTTTTTTGTTTTTTTTTTGAGTTGGAGTCTCACTCAGTCGCCCAGACTGGAGTGCAGCGGCCACTCCTGGCCACCGCAGCCTCGACCTGCAGGGCTCCAGTGATCCTTCCGCCTCAGCCTTCCGAGTAGCCGGAATTACAGGCGCGCGCTACCACGCCCGGACGATTTTTTGATTTATTGTAGAGATGAGGTCTCACCAAGTTGCCCAAGCGGGTCTCGAACCCGCGGGCTCAGGCAATCCACTCACCTCAGCCTCTCAAAGACGCTGGATTATAGGCTGAGCCACCAACCCGGCTCAATCCCCAGTTTTGTTGGGTGGGGCCCTCGTAGACAGGAGTCCTCATAAATGGATTAATATCATCCTTCCCAGCATGGGTTAGTTATTTCAAGAGCAGGCTTGTATACAAATGAGTTTGTTTTGCTCTCATGTTATTATTTTTTTTTTTTTGAGTCTCACTCTGTCACCTAGGCTGGAGAGTACTGGCACACTCATGGCCACCCCACCATCAACCCGCTGGGCTCCAGTGATCCTTCCTCCTCAGACTTCCAAGTAGCTGGAACTACAGGCGTGCTCTACCACGCCTGGCTAATTTTTTAATATATTGTAGAGATGAGCACTCACCAAGTTGCACAGGCCAGTCTCAAATCCTCTCGCCTCGGCCTCCCAAAGTGCTGGGATTATAGACTTGAGTCACGCGCCCGGCCTCTTGTGCCGTCTTAAGCACAAAGGCTCCCACAAGATGCCAACACCGGCTCTTGCACGTTCCCATCTCTAGAACTGTGAGAACTAACGTTCTTTTCTTGTTTTAAAATAAATGACCCAGTCGTTGGTTTTCAGTTATAGCAACACAAAAAAGACTAAAGCAGCTGGCCAGCAAATGTAAACTGAATATTGAGGAAACAATACATTTTATTCTGTTTATAGTAGCCCCTAGCAAATATTAAAATAAAGCTATTATAATGTCAACAGCTACAACTCCATGTGAACTAAAGGATACTACATTTTTATAAGGCATGAAATATTTAGTTTTGTATCCCTTTCTGTCAGAATCTCAATATTAATATTTATCTAAAAAAGCAAGCGCTAAACTGTGAAATTAAAAGATATTACTCATGACCCAGCAAGCCCCCTGTTGGGAATATACTCAGAGGAACTCCAATCGTTCTACAAAAAAGACACCTGTGCACGCATGTTTGTTGCAGCTTTATTCAAAATAGCAAAATCATGGAACCAACCATGCTGCCATTGAAGCTAGACTGGATTAAAAAAATGTGGTACATATACACAATGTAATATTATGCAGCCATAAAGAAGGACAAACATACAGACTTTGCAGCAACTTGGATGGATTTAGAATCTATCATGCTCAGTGATCTATCACAGAAACAAAGAACAGAGTACCATATATTCTCACTCATAAGCAGACCTTGAACAATTATAATACTATAAGAAAGGGATTGACAGTAGCAGTAAAACTGCCAGGGGAGGGGTGGAGGTGGACTTGGCAGTTGAGGGAAACTGCTAGGGGAGGGAGAGGCACACCCATCAACAAGGGTACCTGCGTAATGAACATTTGTATACCTAACCCTGAATTGTACCCCACATATTAAAAAAAAACCCAAAAGCTCATAAACAAACAAAAAAATATATTACTCTTGGGTCTCAAAACATTATTTTGAAATAAGAAAAAACATGATATAATTTAAAGGGTATGCTCTAAACATTTATTTCAACCTGTAATGGCTGCTGATAGGACACCCCAATATTTTTCTGATCCCTAAACAGATCATTCTTGCATGGGTCTTGGAAAGACATTCAGCTAATTAGTGACATGTTGCTAAGCCATCCCTCTGTACTAAATATACTCTGTCGGTTGTACTATAGTTTGTAAGCTGTCTTATTAGGACTACTTCAGCAAATGGCCTTATAAATGTTAAATAATGAAGACATTCAAGCAAAATTAGCTTATAACATTTTTTAGACTTGGATTAAAGTGAATTTCTATCTTATTTTGATACAAACCTAGACTATTTTGGGCTACACTATTTTTTCTGTTTTTCCAGTCATATTGATAGCACACTTTATTTTTAAAAAATAAAAAAACACCTAACTTTTTATTTGGCAATTATTCTGGTGTACTGAAAAGTTGCTAGAATGCGAAAAGTACCCAAAACACCTGTATATCTTTTACTCGGGATCATTGGTTGTTAGTATTTTATCCCCTTTTCTTTGTTAATTGTGTGTTCTAAGCTCTGCACGTGTATAAATGTGTACATAGATCTATGTAAATTTTATTCTGAATCATGTAAGAGTCAGCTGTATATGTCATGGCCCTTCACCCCTCAACATGCAGTGTGGATTTCCGAAGAACAGGGATAGTATTTCAACCTGTAATGGCTGCTGATTGGACACCCCAATATTTTTCTGATCCCTAAACAGATTTTTCTTGCATGGGTCTTGGAAAGACATTCGGTTAATCAGTGGCACGTTGCTAAGCCATCCCTCTGTACTAAATATACTCTGTTGGTTGTACTTTCAGGTCAGCCTGGGCTTTGAGAGTGTCAGCTCAATGGGCCAGCCAAGCTCCAGAGAGTCGTTGAGAGGCTGGTAAGCCTAGCCCCAGAAGTGTCAGCTCTAATGGGTTGGCAAGCCAAGCCCTGAGAGTGTTGCACGTCTTTTGGCAGCTCTTCAGGTCGCAGCTCTTCAGGGTCCAGGTTCTTGTGGCATGCCCAGGAAGAATGAGGGACATGGACAACCAGAAAGTGAGAAAGCCCCATTTACTGAGAGGACAGCAAAAGCTCCCACAGTGGGAGGGGGCCCTGAAGGAATTGCCTGTCTGGGGCCTGAAAACCTGGTGTTTATATAGCCCTTTGGCTAGTACTAGCTGTGCGCTGCAGCTGTTCTGATTGGTCAGTATTAAGGTAGGGATCTAATGGCGAGCTGATTGGTTACTTTTCGATCCCAGCAGCGAGTATTTAAGCTTTAGCTGGAGCGGCTCGCAGGGAACTTGTTTACCAATGTTGAGCCTGAGAGGCCTGCGGGGAATTCGCTACATTGTTATCAGAGGACCTGCTTGTCTGTCTGCCTAGCCTTTCTCTAGTTATCTCCTGTCTCAAACTTCAGTAAATATATTGATACAGCTCTTTCGTCCCTGCGATTCTTGTCTCTAGACCCACTAATGTCCTGCTTAGCTCCCCTTGTCCCCCACCCCAGACTAGATTCCAGTGCAGAGTCCAGCCTGGGATGGGACATTGCATCTGGAAATGGGACATTTCCATCCCTCTTCTTAGACCTAGAATATTTTCTCAGCCTCTCCTCGTCTTTTACGACAAAAACTCCTCATTTTGGGTTTCCTAGTGATTAGATTCAGGTTATACCTTCCTGGCTGGAACATTGCATAAACAACACCTTGGAGCAACAACCCCTTGGGGTCCCCTCCCACTGTGGGAGCTTTTCTGTCTTCTCAATAAATCCTGCTTTCTAAACAAGCAAACAAACAACACTGTGTTCCTTTCGGGTACCATCTGGAGGTCCACAAGGTTTCTCTGCTCCACGTGGGGTCATTAATTTTGAGCACCCAGTCAGGTATTGTCCCTGTGTCACTACTGTATAGAAACTTCTTTTTTTTCTCTTGTAACTCATCAACAATGGGTGGGGAAACACATGAGAATCATGCAAGTATTCCGCCCCTCATCGAACATTCCCCTAGATTTAGCGTCCGTTGATGATTCTTGCGTGGCCCTGTTTTCTCTATGATGGCTGCAAAATGATGATTTTCTAACTTCTGTATTTCACATTTATCAGTTGGGACATCTTACTACAGGCAGTTCCACCTCTCTCCCTCATTTCTTTTTTTTTATGTATTTATTAGTGATATGGACTTAGGGATTCCTTTTTCTTCCAATAGTTTATAATTTATTACAGTCCTCAAACATTTTGGTGCTCAAATTGTCCTAGATTTGGCCAGTGAAATCCCTTCATGCCAAGTCCCATATCTTTGTGACTTGGCCTCAGCATTTTTGTGGGCATTTCCTTCTAAGCGGTTCCAGAATCATCTTGTACCAATTCTTTCCCAGTCCCAGAATCGGCCATTTCTCTGAGGAGATCTGAGTCTTTTTAGTGGAAAATGGTGTTAAAAATGAGATTTGTATGCTAGGTGTGTTTCTGGCTTCATTGCTACTGACATATCTTTGCTTCTGGGGGCCTTCCACAGACAAAGCTAATAAGTATGTGCATGTGAAACAAACACATATGTATATACATGCACAGTACATATGTATGCATATATGCATATACATGTAAGTATACATATTTTAAAAATCCCATATTTTAAAAATCCCAGGTTCACCAGTACCTCCAAATCCAATTCATTTCTTTGTATATTAGGTTTCTCAGCTCCTTGCCTGTGATATGTGTTGCAAATGTTTTTTCCCAGTTTACCATTTGCATTTTGATTGTATGTGATTTTTTGACCGTGCAAACATTCTCTATTTTTATGTTGTCAAATTTATCACGCTTCTCTTGTATTGCATCTAGATTTTTAGTCATAGAAGCTTTCCCCTACACTTAAGTTAAAGAGAAATTTGCTTAAATTTTTTTCTCTAGTAGTTGTATAATTTTATTTTTTACATTAAGATCTCGGATTCTTTAGAAGTTTATGGTTGCATATGGTTTGAAGGATTAATCTAGTTTTATCTTTTTTTTGGAATGATCATCCAGTTATTTCAACACCAGTTATGAAAAAGACTGATTTGCCCCAGAGATATCACTTTGATCCTATATTGGATGTTTATAGGCTTTCTGTTTTACCCTGCTGGTATGCCTGTCGGCTGTGGTGTACACGAGCGCTACACTGCTTTAAGTATCAAGAAAACTTTAGTAACAGGTCGAAAAACTCCTCCTCATAGATTTTTCCTTTAATGTTCTCCGGTTACTTTTTTTGAGTTGGAGTCCCACTCGGTCGCCCAGACTGGAGTGCAGTGGCCCCGGCCACCGCAGGCTCGACCTGCTGGGCTCCGGCAATCCTTCCGCCTCAGCCTTCCGAGTAGCCGGAATTACAGGCATGCGCTACCACGCCCGTCTGATTTTTTCATTTATTGTAGAGATGAGGTCTCGCTGCCTAGGTGGGTCTCGAACCCGCGGGCTCAGGCAATCCACTCACTTCAGTCTCCCAAAGGCGCAGGATTACAGGCTGAGCCACTGAGCCTTGCTTACTTTTTTTTTTTTAACCCCATATGAACTTTAGGATCAATTTGTTTAGATCCATAAAATAGCTTGTTGGGTTTTTTTTGTTTTTTTTTTTTTGAGTTGGAATCTCACTTTGTCATCCAGGCTGGAGCGCAGTGGTACGCTCATGATCATTGCAGCCTCAACCTGCTGGGCTCAGGTGATCCTTCTGCCTCAACCTTCCAAGTAGCCAGAACTACAGGCGCACGTTACCACACCCAGCTAAGTTTTGATTTATTGTAGAGACAGGTCTTACCAAGTTGCCCGGGCTGTTCTTGAACCCACAGTCTCAGGCAATCCACTCGCCTCAGCCTCCCAAATTGCTGGGATGACAGGCTGAGCCACTGAGTCCAGCCTTGTTGGTATTTTTATTGGGCACTCGTTAAAGATATAAATTCACTTTAAACTGGCATGTTGATGTCTTAATGAAGAACAAGGGATGTCTTCCCATTTGCTCAAGACAGCCCACTCTTAAAGTTGGCAACTTTTAATTTGTTTTCTGGTACAATTTAATTTAAAATATATGATGGAATAAAAAATAAATCTAAGTGGCAGTGGCAAGGGAAAGTAACATTTTTTTTTTTTTTTTGAGTTGGAGTCTCACTCTGTCGCCCAGACTGAAGTGCAGTGGCCGCTCCCGGCCACCGCAGCCTCGACCTTCCGGGGTCCGGCGATCCTTCCGCCTCAGCCTTCCGAGTAGCCGAAATTACAGGCGCGCGCTACCACGCCCAGCTGATTTTTTGATTTATTGTAGGGATGAGGTCTCGCTGCCCAGGCGGGTCTCGAACCTGCGGGCTCAGGCAATCCACTCACCTCAGCAGTAACACTTTTAAAATAATTTTTAAGTGCTGTATACTATGCAAAGTGTTTAGTTCCCAATCATGAGGTTATTGATTTTGCTTGTGTATATTGTAGATGGGTGTATTCTTTCACAAAACCTACATAACTTCCCAAAGGAAAGCTAATGAATACCAAGAGTGAGACTCAGACTCTGTCGTGTGCTATCAATATGCATTTTCTTTAAGTTTACTACCTGCTAAAAACCAACCCTGCATCACTCCCCAAGTTAAATCAAATGCAAATACAAAAGTACTCATAGTCTTTTTTGAATTTTTGAACTACTGGAATGTCAATAAAGCATGCATGAACTATCTTTTTCTTTTGAGTTGGAGTCTCATTGTCACTCAGGCTGGAGTGCAGTGGCACGCTCATGGCCACTCCAGTGTCAACCTGCCGGGCTCTGGTGATCCTTCCACCTCAGCCTTCCAACTAGTGCAACAACAGATATGCACTACCACGCCCGGCTAATTTTTTGATTTAGTGTAAAGGCGAGGCCTTGCCAAGTTGCCCAGGCTGATCTTGAACCCGTGGGTTCAGGCAATCCACTCACCTCAGCCTCCCAAAGTGCTGGGATGACAGGCTGAGCCACATGAACTGTTTTTATACTAATTTTGCAGATAAGGAAATTGAGGTTCTAAAGATGTCAAGTGTTCCAAGATTATGGTTAATAAGTGTCAGAGTTGATTCCAGAGTGTATGACCATTAACCCTGCTTTTTTCCAGATACCACACCAAACCTTAAACACTCAATGGGAAGCAATGATACTTCCTATCAATCTCAGACATGGATGACATAAAATTCATTCTTTGAAGTAGAACCGAAATGCATTGCATTTTTATCCCCACAGTGGGTAGAAGACTTCGTTTTTCTTTGAATCTGTAGATCACAATATTTTCTGAACATCAGAATCACCATAAAGCTTCAATAAATACAGATATCAGGGTCACACACCCAGAGATTATTATTTAATTAGCCCATGGTTTGACCCGGTGTTTCAGATCTTAAAAATCTACCCATAATGCTAATGCGCACCAGAGGTTGAAAACCATGACAATAATAATTCTTCCAATCTACAAACATGAAATATCTGTCCATTTTTTTGTGTGTCCTCTTCAATTTCTTTCAGCAGAGTTTTATAGTTTTCCATGTAGAAATTCTTACTTCTTTGGCTACGTTTATTCACTGCTGAATTCTACCAAATATTTAAAGAAGAACAAAACCAATTCTCTCAAATGATTTAAAAAACTAAAGAGAAGAAAATAGTTTCAAAGTAATTCTATGGGTCCAGCATTACCTTGTTACCAAAACCAGACAAAGACACAACAGCAACGACAAATGCATGCCAATATCCATAAGGAACAGAGGCAAAAATTCTCAACCAAATACTAGCAAACAGAATTCAACAGCATGTTCAAAAAATCATTCACTATGATCAAGTGGGACTCAACCCAGTGATGCAAGAATGGTTCAACATATACAAATCAATAACTGTGACACATCACATTAAGAGAATCAAGGACAAATATCATATTACCACTTCAATAGCTGCCAAAAAAGCATTTGATAGAATTCAGCATCTCTTTATGAGAAAACCCTCAACAAATTTGATATGGAAGGAGCATGCCACCATAACAAAGGCCATATATGACAAACCCACAGCTAATACCATACTGAATGTGAAAACAACACAAGATCTGAAACAACGCAAGGATGCCTGCTCTCACCACATTTTTTAAATATAGTACTGAAAGTCCTGCCAGAATGATTAGGGAAAAGAAAAAAAAAATCAAGGGTATCCGAGTTGGAAAGGCAGAAGTCAAATGATCCTTGTTTGCAGATAACATGAACTTATATTTTTAAAAAAACCTAATGACTCTACCAAAAGAAACTCAAAAATGAAAAACCCAACCTCTTAGAATTGACCAATGAATTTAGTGAAGTTTAGTGAAGTAGGAGACAAAATTGACAAACCCTAGCAGTGTTTTCTTTATGTTCATAGTGATCAATCTGAAAAAGAAATCAAGAAAGCAATTTATTTACAATAGCTACAAAGAAATCTAGGAATAAATTTAACCAAAATGTGATAATGCTATTAAAGCCCTTAACACATAATAAGTGCTCAAGAAATAGTAGCTTTTATTTTCTTTTGGCCACCTGGTTTCTCCTTGTAATGCTGATTTCTGAAGGCAGAAGAGTGAAATCCAAATCAGAGGATAAATCATGGAATTTTATCTGGCCTGTGATATCCCTGAAACCAGTCTGCACAGTCTTAACCTTGAACCCGTAGAGGGTTAGCAACAGAAAGTACCCATTGGGAGAGGAGCTGTAGAGAGAGACAGCCGACTCGAGTGAGGCCCTGTGCTCTCCAGGGTCATAAAGATGGTGGGAAAAGCATGGGAAGAGTGTCACGGGGGTGTTGGGATGTGTGTGTGTGTGTGTGTGTGTGTGTGTGTGTGTGTGTGCACCTGGGTGAGCCCCTGCATGCACCTGGAAGTGTAGAAGGCATGTCTGCTTACATGTAATTCTCTGTGTGTCAAGAAATAGAAGATTATGAGGGAGGATTCCAAGGAAGTGAGGAAATGAAAGAAGACAAGTACATGAAAACAGAAGAGAAATACTCTCTCTGTTCTCCCACTTCCTTCCTTTACCACCCACAGAATCTTGGCTCATTTTTGTGCACTCTTGTCTGAGTATTGTTTCTTGGCCATTGTTGGAAGAATTGGAGAAAATTTGAATTTTAAAAAATCTGGAACAGGCCAGGCTCAGTGGCTCAGCTTGTCATCCCAGTGCTTTGGGAGGCCGAGGCGAGTGGATTGCCTGAGCCTGCAGGTTTGAGACCAGTCTGGACAACTTGGCGAGACCTCGTCTCAACAATAATTAGTCGGGTGTGGTAGCACATGCCTGTAGTTCCAGCTACTTAGAAGGCTGAGGTGGAAGGATTGCCAGAGTCCAGCAGGTTGATGCCGGGTTGACTGTGAGCATGCATGCCACTGTATTGCAGCCTGGGCGAAGGAGTGAGACTCCAACTCAAACAAAACAAACAAACAAACAAACAAACAAAAATCTGGGACAGAAAAAAAATCTGGGATAGTTCTGAGACCACAGACCTGTGTAAACAAACTCACTTCCTCCCTCTCTCCTTCTCTCCCTTCCAACATTAATTGAGAGCCAGGCCCATTTTGTACTCAAAATGTTTCTTGAATTAATATGTCAGATGTTGGGTTTACAGGGACTTAACTGACAAGACAGGGCAGTAGAAGAGCGAGATCCATAGGCAAGCCAAAAAACAAAACAAACAAACAAAAAATTGGATAAACAAGAACGTTGATTCATAACCTACATCATTAGCTCAAAATGGACCATGGACCTAATTGTAAAACTTAGAACTAGGAACATTCTAGATCAGGGAGAAAAATCTTCTTTTTTTCTTTCCTAAGTTGGAGTCTCTGTGGCCCAGGCTGGAGTGCAGTGACATGCTCATGGCCATGGCAGCTCAACCTGCTGAGCTCAGGTGATCCTTCTGTCTCAACCTTCTAAGTAGCTGGAACCAAAGGTGAGTGTCATCATGCCCAAATAATTTTGTTTTTTTTAATTGTAGACACAACTTCTCTCCAAGTTGCCCCGGCTGTTTTCGAACCCCTAGGCTGAGGCAATTCTCTTGCTTCTGCCTCCCAAAGTGCTGGGATTATAGGCATGAGCAATGGCGCCCAGCAGAAAATCTTTGTCATCTGAAATTAGACAAAAATTTCTTAGGTATGGTACCAAGAGCAGAATCCCTAAAAGAAAAATATTGCTAAATTAGATTTGGTCAAAAGGAAACATTTTTGCTCTTCAAAGTCTTTTTTTTAAAAATGGGAATCATTAAGACTATGTCCTCTTCTTTTGACTCTTCCAGAGAAAGAAAAGAATGGTTGATGACAAATGACAGTTGCCTTGAAGCAACCCCAGAACTGGCTCTGCTCAAGAGAGAACACTACTCCCCCACAAGGCTTTCGGTGCTCCACATGTTCAGAGAAACTCCTCTAGTAACAAATCACAGTAAGTCCCCTACATACAAACCTGCAAGTTGCGAACTTTCAAAGATGCGAACATGCATTCACATGTCCAATCACATAAGTTAGTTCAATGTCTGGTGTGCATTGTCATGCGTGTGCCTCCTCTACATGTGGTTGTGCTTTTGTGTACTTCATTGTACAGCACTGTGTAGAGTATTGTATACAGTAACTTAATTTCAAGACCAGGATATCCAGAAGCAAGTGTAAAAGCAGCAAGTGATGTAGATGGTATTGTATAGCCGATTGTGTTCGTTGGGTATTTGGACTAACTTTGTTGGACTTATAAACAAATTGGGCTTACCAACACACTCTCAGAACGGAACTTGTTCGTATGTAGGGGACTTACCACATAGAAACAATCCCTGAAAGTATGGCCTTTCTAAAAGTCATTGGAAAAAAGTCACTGATGAAAAGGTAAGTCACAGACAGAAAAAACATTCATAGCACTTACATCTGACAAAGGACTTATATCCAGAATGTATAAATAATTTTCAAAATTCAATAATGAGAAAATAAGAACCCAACTCCAAAACGGGCAAAAGATTTGAACAGACCCTTCACCAAAGAAGACATACCAATGCCAAATAAGCACATCCAGAGATGCTGAGCATCATTTATCATCAAGAAAAAGTAAATTGAATACATACCAATTAGAATGTTTAAAATTGAAAACACTGACCGTACTGGGCTTTGCCTAAACGTGGAACGATTGGAATTTGCTTATGTAGCTGGTGAAAATATAAAATGGCGCAACCATTCTGAAAAACAGATGACCAGTTTCCGAAACAGACAGGCACCTATACCCACCATGCAATCGAGCCATTCCATTATAAGGCATGTTCTCAAAAGAAAAGAAAGCATGTGTCCATACAAAGAAGGAAGGTTCACACTGGCTTTATCTGTAATGGCCCCAATCTGGAAATGACCCAATTGTCCATAAACAGAAGAATGGATAAACATTGGCACATCCATACGATGGAATATCACTGGGCAATACCAAGGAGTGAACTACTGGTACACACTAGGGCATGAATCAGTCTCAGAATAATTGCGCTGAGTGTAAGAGACCAGGCAGATGATCATCTACGATATGATTCACTTTAATAAAAGGTTTTAGACAGTGGGAATTACTGCTAGTAACAGAAGTTACAATGGTTGCCTGAGAGTCATGGAGGATTAAGGTAAGGCAGGTGGGAGGTATCACAAAGGGTACAAGGAAACTTTGAGGGTGATAAATGTGTTCACTGTCTTGATTGTCACGGTGGTTTGATGGGTATGTGGAGATGTCACAATGTGAAAACGATATAATTCAAATATATGCAGTTTATTGCATGTCGACTATGCCTGAATAAAGCTGTTTAAAAACTATTTTGCTATCATAGTACTAAAAAATGAAGAATCCAAATAGTAGATAAAACGTTGTGTTTGGATGCATCCTACCTTTGAGAGGTTCAGGGTAAGAGCAAAAATGGGGGTTCCTAACCCATACCCGCCCACTTTTCTTCTCATCCTCTGCTTTCATTCATGTTTCTGCTCAAACATAAACTTTCCAGGCTGGGCGTGGTGGCTCATGCCTATAATCCCAACACTTTGGGAGGCCAAGGCAGGAGGATCATATAAGACCAAGAGTTCAAGACCAGCCTGGGCAACATACCAGACCTTGTCTCTACAACGAATTAAAAAATTAGCTGGGTGTGGTGGGGTGCAGCTATAGTCCCAGCTACTTGGGAGGCTGAGGCGGAAGGATCACTTGAGCCCAGAAGATTGAGGCTGTGGTGAGCTATGACTAAACCACCGCACTCCAGCCTGGGCACCACGTGAGACCCTGACTAAACAAAACAAAACAAGCAAACAATAAAGCACTTTTCAGGGAGACCATCGCTTCCCTTGCTTTACGTTGCTTCACAGCATTGATCGCTACCTCACGTCATGTCACGAAGGTATTTGCTATTTATCTATTGTTCGTCTCCCCCGCCAGAATTTAAGCTCCAGGAGGACAAGAACTTTGTCTCTTTTGTTTAATGATGCCAATATTTATTGAGTAAAAGAATGAATAATGCAAGAATAAATGGATGAGTGTTTTTGGAGTTACGCTGTTTTTGTTTTTGAGTTGGAGTCTCCCTCTGTCTTCCAGGCTGGAGTGCAGTGGCATGCTCACAGTCACCACAGCCTTGACCTACTGGGCTCAGGCAACCCTCCCGCCTTAGCCTTCCAAGTAGCTGGAACTATAGGCGCGCACCACCGTGCCCGGTTGATTTTTGATTTACTGTAGAAACGAGATCATGCCATATCGCCCAGGCTGGTCTCAGACTCCTGGTCTCCAGCAGTCCTCTTGATTCTGCCTCCCAAAGTGCTGGGATTATAAGTGTGAGCCACTGTGCCCGGCTGGAGCTATGATTTGTCACACAGTAGCATATCAACAGGGGCACCGGTCTCCTCACTGCCATGTTTGAGCCACCACACCTGAGGAAGGTGTCAGTCCTCAAGTTGTGGCTATGGGACTCCATGAACTGAGACTATCCTGAGGAACTTTTGTGGGATGAAAGTTTCCCCGACTTCAAGCACTTTTGCTGGGACCCGTCTTGACTGATGGTCACAGATTGTCATGGCGACTAACACTGGTCATAGACTGTCTTGGCGACTAACTCTTGCCGTAAAAATAAACAGAAGTAGGGGGCTGAGTCTGAAAGACATTCCTGGTTGCCCTGGAACCTCTTCTTAAACAAGCATAAACACTGTCAAAGCAAGTCCCGAGAGGGTGATCCATTTGTAATTCCAGAGGATAAACCTGAATTGTTGAATGAAGGATGCACGGAGCCACGAGAACCCGACAGGTATTATTGGGCAATGTCCCCCAGCAGTCAGGACATTATCACATCTGGAAAGCCAGATTCTTTCCTTGAGGAGGGTTGAACAGGATGATGACAGCCAAGATACATTCTCGTTTCACAAAATCTTTAAAGTTATTTGGGGTCATGGTCAAATTTCCATCAGAAATGAAGCTGGCATCTTTGTAGTTCAGGAGTGTGAGGAGTGCACCAAAGTGTGCGATGAAACAGGGGAGAATGCTGAGTTCCCTGAAGTCACAGTGACCTGGGAATAAGAAGCTCCTTTGCTGTGACAGTCCTCAGGAATTAGCATTAGCATGCGTTCTGGAGAAGCATGGTGGGACTGGTGGGATCACAAGCTGGCATGCTCATTCTCCCCTTCCCCCGGGGTCTTCCATGTTGTTGACCTGAATTTTGATGCATTATTTTATAATCTTAAATGCCAGGTTCAATTCAAGGGCTCCAGATGGACCTCTGGCCCCTACCTGCGTTCGGATAATCCCTGGATGTACTTGTGGGTGGTCTGGTCAAAATAATGTGACAATCATCTTCTGGAACAACAACTTAATCGCTCCTTGAAAGGCATTCTTTGTGGGCTGCTAACTTATACTGACAGATCGTGCCTGGGTTGAATTCCTCAGACAGATCCCTTCTTCCCACCCAGTCAAAACACTGAAACAATGGAGGTTCTCACGTCATTGTCTGCTGTAGGATAAGGCTAAAGAAGTAGATCAGGGCTGTCTTTCTAACAGACAACCTGCCAGGTTCAGAGCCTTGATGTTTCACAATATAACTTGAATTTCTTAATGGCAATAGCTTAGGGCACCGCCAGTCAAGTTTGCAAATTTGTCTTTATGGGGGCCCTCCTTCCAAAAAAGCAGAACAGACAGAGAGCAGGGAATCTTAACTCTGACTCCATACTAGAATTGGCCGAGGGGCTTTTCAGAAATATGAACGTCCAGGTCCACCCCTAGTGTCAAACGCTTTTTATGTGTTTTGTGATCGTCATGTTTGTGCTGATTATTCCATTAATATGGCAGATTGTATTGACTGATTTTTGTGTGCTGAGACATCCCCGTATTCCTGGTAGTAAATCTCACTGGGTCGTGGTACGTACTCCTTTTTATGTAGTTTGTTATTGTTTGGATAGCTGTCCCCTCCAAATCTCACGTTGACATTTGATCTTTGATGTTGGAGATGGGGCCTGGTGGGAGGAGTTTGGGTCATGGGGGCGGATCCCTCATGACTGGCTTGGTGCGGTCCTCGAGGTCAGGAGTGAGTTCTCATTCTATTAGTTTCCTGCGAGATCTGGTTGTTAAAAAGAGCCTGGCACTTCCTGCCCCCCTTTCTTCTCTCTTGCCATGGATGCCAGCCTCCCCCTTGCCTTCTACTATGAGGCCAGTGGCCCGAAACCCTCACCAGCAGATGCTGGCATGATGCTTCTTATAACAGCCTACAGAGCCAATTCATCATTGACGCAGCCTCGGTATTCCTTTCCAGCAACACAAACGAACAGAGCTAGATTTGGTTTGCTAGTATTTTACTGAGGATGTCTGTGTCTGTATTCATTACCTATACGGATTTGTAGTTTCCTTTTCATGTGATGTCTTTGGCTTTGGTCTCAGGGTGATGTTCACTTCATGGGATAAGTTAGTTAGGAAGTTGTCCCCACTGTTCTATCTTTTGGAAAAGTTTGTGAGTGGCTGGTTTTAATTCTTCTATGGACGTTTGGTAGAACGGACCAGTGAATCTATCTGGTTCTGGCACGCTCTCTGTAGAGAGCTTTCTGATGACTAATTCAATCTCTTTACTTGTTACAGTTTCATTTGTATTTTCTGTTTCTTCTTGAGTCAGCGTTGTGGTTTCTATCTTTCTAGGAGTTCGTCCATTTCACCTAGGTTATCTAATTTGTTGGCATACGATTGCTCATAGAATTTCCTTGGAATTCTTCTTTATTTCTGTGAAGTTGGTAGTAGTGTTTTTTGTTTGTTTGTTTCATTCTGGATTTTAGTAATTTGAGTGTTCTCTTTTTTATTCTTGGTCAATCTATCTGAAGGTTTGTCAGATTTGTTGATCTTTTCAAGGAACGAGCTTTGGTTTTATTTAATTTCTCTGTTTTCTATTATGTCTGTTCTAACCTTTATTACTTTCTCTATTGGGCTTTTCTATACCTAGTTCATTAAATTTCTGAAATTAGGTACTAATGTTGGTTTTTATTAAATGCTATTGAGGGCATCTATAAAGGTCATGTGATTTATTTTATATGGCCTATTAATATAAATATGTTAATGAATTTCCTAATATTAAGTTATTGAATTTTTGCTAAATTGTTGTGAGTTAGAGGGAATGGGGACATTTGTTTTCTTAAGTATATTTTTGCTTGTATCAAATTTCCTATAGTGAACTGTATGATTTTTATAATTAGAAACATGATATATATTTATTTTAAAAAATCATAAAGCTGTAGAAAAATAATATCAATTTTTGAGAATGGAAAAATTTGATAAAATTAAAGAGCATGGAGAATATCTGAAAACATTTTATTACATAAAATATGCAACTCTGTATGTCAAGATACATGATAAATATAATTTAAAGAAAAAGCGGGAAAATATCTATGTAACAAACATATCAAGCAAAAAACAAATAAACAAACAAAACAAAAACTAAATTCTTTCTCAGTAGGCGCTCGTTTCACTGGGCAGTGTCCAAAAGGTATCTTAGTATCTAAATGGGCTGATTAACAGAAAAGACAATCTAAAACAAAGGACATGAAAAGTACTAATATGTATTTGGAAAGTTGTAACCAGCATTATGGACATTTACGTGAAGTTGAGATACTGTGTTCTCCTGAGGAATCAACCCAAGATTCTGAAAATGGGTACCTCGCAAATGTTGGTGAGGGAAATGGCAGTTTGAGAGGAAAACTCATGTATTTTTGCTTTCAGTAGAGGTGGTGTGAACTCTTTGGGATCAATATGGAACTATTTCAAGGGCCTTAACAATGTTCATACATTGACTCAATAAGAAAAAAATAAATGAAAAAATAGAAGTGGCTTAGAGACATAGGAGTTCAAGTGATTGGCAATTTTAATAATAGAAAAGTGCTGACCACGTGTTAGTTCATTATAGGCTCCTAAATGAGATCCAGTGTTTTGTGACTATTAATACTGGGGGGTGCCCCAAAAATGTATACACATTTTAAGCGATGTTGTCTATGCATTATTTTTAGTTTGCCGTCATCAGAAATGTCTGGACACTGATGGTAACCACTTTGAGCAACTCCTGTAATTGCAGAAGTCAAACGTGGTTTGTCTTCATCTTCTGTTATCGGTTTATACTAGTATTACAATTTTAATGGGTTTTTTTCCTCTCTTAAAATGCGTATACTTTTGTTTGGACACCCTCAGTATTCTCATAAAGAAGGCTAGGCTGACTCTTGACTGTAATCCCAGCACTTTGGGAGGCCGGAGTCGGTGGATCGCTTGAGCCCAGGAGTTTGAGACCAGCCTGGGCAACATAGGGAGACCTCATCACTACAATTACAAAAAAACCCCCAGACATGCTGGCGTGTGCTTGTAGTCCCAGCTACTTGGGAGGCTGAAGTGGAAGGCTAGAGCCCAGGAGATCAAGGCTGTGGTGAACAATGATGGTGCCACTGCACTCTAGTCTGAGTGATAGAGAGATCCTTACTGAACACAAAACAAAACAAAGAATTTTAATACCACAGAAAGAGACTACCGATAGAATACTAAATAGAAAAAGCAAGATGCAAATTTTATTCTCTTAAGTTAAGAAATTGTCAAAAATTCAAAGAAAAAAGACATAAGGTAAAATAAGGAAAGAAAAATGAACTCTAAAACAAGTCTCACTGGAAAATGGAATAGGCCTAGAGACTTCTAATTTTTTTTTAAAGAGGAATCTCTTATAATTTATTTCATTTATTATTTATTTTCTTTATTTAGATCATTCAAATTTTCTACTTTTTGAGTTAATGACATGAATTTCTGAAAAATTGTTTCTTAAGCTTCTCAGCTTTATTAGCTTTGGATGGATAAAATTTGCTTAGGATTAAACAAAACCTTTATACTTTTTAGATTTCCTATATTATTTGAACATTGTGTATATGTTTTTGTCATGTTTTGTGCTTCTTTGCTTAGCTTGCCAGAGTTTTTACTATCTTACTGATTTTTATATTTAAAAATAAAGCTCAGATTTGTTTATAAGTTCTATGTTTTTTTTTTGAGTTGAGTGTCTCACTCTGCCTTGCAGGCTGGAGTGCAATGGTATGCTCATGACCACCACAGTCTCTACCTGCTGGGATCCTTCTGCTTCAGCCTTCCAAGTACTGGACCTACAGGCACGTGCAACCACACCCAGCTAATTTTTTGATTTATTATAGAGACAAAGCCTCGCCAAGTTGTCCAGGCTGGTCTCGAACTCCTGGCCTCAGGCAGTCCTCTCACTTCAACCTCCCAAAGTGCTGGGATTACAGGCTTGAGCCACAGCACCTGACCTCAAAACACTTTTTGAACTTATCCATTTTGATGCCTTTTAGTGCTTCGGCTGTTTTTTGTTTCACCTCTTCCACATTGGCAAAGGTTTCCCTTTGAGGACTTTTTTCATCTGGGAAACAAAAAGAAAGTCATTCGGGGTAAGATATGGTGAACAGGAAGGGTGAGGCATGGGTTCATGCTATTTTTGGTTAAAAACTGCTGAACACTCAGTGAGGTGTGGGCAGGTGTGCCTGTAAATTGTCCATAGGGAAATAGGTAAGCACATTGAAAGACTCTCTAAAAACATTCACTGAAGCTGAACACTGCCTCTCATAACAATGATTGCGGGGGACCTGCCTCTGTGGAGATCATGGGTCCCTGGTAGGTGAGACGGCGTCAGCGATTAAACTGGAGGGATAGATATAAAGAGAAAGAAAGGGGTGGGGGAGAAAGAAAGAGACTGGACTCCTGCTCAAGTGACCAGAAGCTGTTTATTGAGCATAATCCCAGGGCTTTTATCCCCAAACTCTGCAAAGTTATCATCACGGGAACTCCTGCTGCTACAGTTGCACAAAAAGTAGCATGTGCCTTTCACATGAACAGGTCCAGGTGCACACAGGACACCCCCCACTCTCAAGCAGATGTATTTTTCAAACATGAGGAAGAACATGAGAAAGAACAACCACAAATTGTCTTTTTGTTTCTTATCCAGTTTCTATGTGCCCTAAATTGTTTACAGCTACATAACATCGTTCAATGCTTACATCCAAAACCAACATAATGATATATTACCTTTTACTATTCTAGGCTAATTCAAACTAGTCTCTATAAAACAGTTGCTGCTATAGTTACACTCTTCTAGCACCAGCAAACCTAATTCAAACTTCACTGGCCCCCCCTGAATCAAACTGAACTAACCACACTTCTATAACAAAATGGTTACTTAAATTTTCTTAATCTATATAAAATATATTCTAAAACCTATATCTATCAATTTCTAAAATCACATCAAGAGAACCTGTGACTTGCACTAAGGCTCCTCAATGTGACTCAAAGTTAAACTTAAATTGTTTAAAAGCAAAAACCATAAACCATGGAAAGATCCCAAGATTAGCTGTGTATGTTCCAGTCTCAGAGTTTTCTGTTAGAGCCAGCAGGAGCCCTTCCTGGTTGCAGTGCCAAATGGAAAAGGAGGGAGGGAATGGGGTGAACAGCTCCTGAATGCATCCTAGTGGTCTCAGGGTCCATGGCCCTCCCTGATCCCTAATGCTCAGTGGGCATCTGTGGCTGGCTCCCAACAAATGATAGCTGGTACACCGATGCTGATGGGTTCCTAAAACACTTACCCAGCAGGGAAAGCCTGTGCTATAAGGGGCCTACCCTCCAAAAAAAGGTAATTCTGTTTTTTTGGGGGGGAGGTCCTCTCATATCTTTTCCCTAGATTCATCAGTTGTTAACATTTTGGCCACATTGTTCTATCAACCTACCTATTTGAATCTATCTATCTATCTATCTGGTATGATTTGTTTTCTGAAACATTTGAGAGTAAGTTGTAGACACCATGTCTCTTTCTTTCTTTTTTGTATTTATTTTTTAGTGGCAGTCTTACTCCGTTGCCCAGGCTGGAATGCAATGACTCGCTCACAGCCACCCCAGCCTCGACCTGCTGGGCTCCGGCGATCCTTCCGCCTCAGCCTTCCAAGCAGCCGGAACTACAGGCATGCGCTACCACACCTGGTGAATTTTTCATTTATTGTAGAGACGAGGTCTTGCCAAGTTGCCCGGGCCGGTCTCAAACCCACAGGCTCAGGTCATCCACTTGCCTCAGCCTCCCCACGTGTTGAGATGACAGGCTGAGCCACCGAGCCCCGCCCCTTTATTTCTAAATACTTTAGTGTGTATTTCCTAAGAACAAGAGGATTTGCTCATACAAACATAGGAAAGTCACCAGAATCAAGAAATTTAACACTGATCAAATAATATTACTCACTTTATGGGCCTTGTTCAAGCTCCACCAGTTTTTGTAGCATTTTGTGTGCATGTGACTGAATGTGTGTGTGTGTGCACTGAGGGAGTATGGCTTGCAGGTAGCCGTCCTGTCCCTGGAGCACCCAGGTTTCTTGTGCCTCCATGGCCTCTCCCGGTTTCTTCTGGCTGTTGAGTACCTTCTTCTGTCTCCATCCAGGTGGCTCTTAACATTTTTGAAACTAGCACTTAAAGCCGCTTGTCCAGCCTCCTGTGTGATTCCCTTGAGGTTTCTTCTCTGTGGCACCACGTGAACACCTTCATTCTTGCTAATCGGGTTGCTTTTCTCGTCGGATTTGCAAGCCACTCGAGAACCAGGATCAGGACATACTCAGCTTTTAATCACCATTGCACAGCAAAATGCTCAACATAAAGTTTGAGCTCCATACGTGCATTTTATTTTATTTTTTTTTATTTTTATATATTTTTTTGAGTTGGAGTTCCACTCTGTCACCTAGACTAGAGTGCAGTGGTAGCTCCCAGCCACCACAGCCTCGACCTGCTGGGCTCCGGCGATCCTTCCACCTCAGCCTTCCGAGTAGCCGGAACTACAGGTGTGCGCTACCACGCCCAGCTAATTTTTGATTTCATTGTAGAGATGAGGTCTCACCAAGTTGCCCAGGCAGGTCTCGAACCCGTGGGCTCAGGCAATCCACTCACCTTAGCCTCCCAAAGTGCTGGGATTACGGGCTGAGTCACCGAGCCTGGCTCATACGTGCATTTTAAATATTTTAATAGGTGACTACCTATGTGGATGAGTGTTTGGCATTTAGGGGTTAATGCCCCTGATATCCAAAGGGTTCCTTCAGATTAATTCAAGTCGGGGGAAACGCAGTGGTGGGGGATGCCAATTGCTCTCACCAACCGAGAAAGGTAACTGGCAGTGTCTAACAAGATAAATAAAAAACTTAAAAAATACTTCTTACAGGGCTACATCCTGTGACGAAACAAACACCAATAGACCTAAGGACATGAAAATGCAAGGAAGTTTCTTGTAACGTTATTCATTATACTAAATACCAGAAACCATTTAAATGCTTATCAGTGGAAGCTTAGTTCACTATATGGTGAAATACTCATACAGTTAAAAAGAAGTGAATATTGTGGTATGTCCATACACTAATATAATAGACAAACTGGCTAGAAGGTGGGACAAAAGAAGCTGAAATTATAGAACAGGCAAAATCAAATCCACAGTCTTCTGCGGCTTGGGGATAGGACTGGGCACAAGGGAACTTTCTAAATGGAGGGAAACGTCCTGTACCTTGATAAGGACGTCTGTCCGTTTTACGGGTACATGCATTTGCTAAAACAGATTGAATCGTGCACTTAGACTCTGTGTCTAAATAACATTGTTAATAAACATGAGGGATTGAATCATTGGCGGTGGGTTTGTCAACTCCACCTGGAGCTCTCTCCCTCCCCAGAGGTGGGGGGTGGGGCAGGGAGGGCAAGACGGAGTGTTCTAACCCCTCTGATCACAAGGTTGGTTCTTCTGGCAACCAGGGGTTGTCTAGGGCCCCCCAGTCACCATCATCTCATTACCACACAAGAGATACTCTGATCACTTGCAAATTCTAGAGATTTCAGGTGCTTAATGTAGTTCATGGTATCATACAGGGAAACATGGGGAAGTAATCAAAGTCCGAAGGAAAACTAGCTGGGAAGCTCCATTTAATGTTGGACTGAGGACAGGTTACATTTGGTTCAATTCCAATGACTTCATTTTAGCTGCCCTTTGCCTTTTTTGTCCCTTGTCCAGTTGTCCTTTGTTGAAAAAGACTGTTGAATGAATGATATAAGCGCTCCAAAAAAAAAAAAAAAAAGCCACAACATATGAAGGGCTTTCATTGTGGTTCTAGTGAAGCTAGCTGTGAGCAAATCTGTTGTCTACGACCGGTGAGCCCCCCATCGAGCAAATCAAATGACTCTGGCAAATGATTTATGTTGTGGGATGAGGCGGAGATGCTTCTGTGTGTGCTGTGTTTATTGGACCTCACTTTTTTTTGAGGGGTGCACAAGTATGATGTACACAGAACGGACAAAGTGAAAACAAATGTTTGTATGGTTGGGCTTGTCTTTCTGTCTAAGCCAGACACAACCCAGGCCTGCTTCTGTTTCTGTGGTGGCCGTGTGCTGTAGGAGAAAGATAAAAATGAAGTGCAAAAATAAAAGAAGATGCCTGGGCTTTGGAGTCAGAGAAACAAGGATTTTTTTTTTTGAGTCGGAGTCTCACTCTGTCACCCCGACTGGAGTGCAGTGGCTGCTCCCGGCCGCTGCAGCCTCGACCTGCTGGGCTCCAGCGATCCTTCTGCCCTCAGCGGCAAAAGTGCTGGGCTGGTGGGCGTGAGCCACCCACGCACCCAGCTGCTGTACCTACTCAAAATGTTTCATGTACACGCTTTCATGATCCTCCCCTTTTACAAAGAGAGGTTTCAGGTTGACGACATTTGCTAGCTCCACACGGGATCGCAGGTGGCTATACGCCAGCTTATTCGTGGCCAGGCACAGTGGCTCACGCCTCTAAGCCTGGCACTTGGGGAAGCCGAGGCAGGAGAATCCCTTGAGCCTGGGAGTTCCAGACCAGCCTAGGCAGCAACATGATGAGACCACTGTTCTACAGAACGTCAGAAAAAATAAGCCAGGCTTGTGTGGTGGTGCGGGCCTGTAGTCCCAGCTACTCAAGAGGTTGAGGCAGATGAGTCGTCAGCCCAGGGGCAAGCTCACCTCATGCCACTGCACATTCCAGCCTGGGCTGCAGAGGGAAACCCTGACTCAAAAAAAAAAAAAAAAAAGGTCAATCGTGTAGCCAACATGATACCACCACAGATACATTGTAAAAGATCTGGAATCTATCATCCTTAGCGAATTCTTTCTCTAACCCTGTTTGTTCCCTCCTGGCCCTCCGTGGCCATGGGAGTGTGTGTAGCTGTACTGGCTGCTCTGGAAGTGCTGGGTCCTGTCAGTTTTATTATATATTTATATATTTATTTGTTTGTTTGTTTTTGAGTTGCAGTCTCATTCTGTCGCCCAGACTGGACTGGAGTGCAGTGTCCGCTCCCGGCCACCGCAGCCTCGACCTGCTGGGCTCCGGCGATCCTTCCGCCTCCGCCTTCCGAGTAGCCGGAACTACAGGGAAGCAAAGATTTGAATGGAAAGTCTTCTACTTTCACAGTATAGCCAGGCCGGGCATGGTGGCTCACACCTGTAATTCTAGGAGTTTGGGAGGCTGAGGCAGGATGATTACTTGAGCTCAGCGGTTTAAGACCAGCTTTGACAAAATAGCCAACCTTTGTCTCTATATGTAAAAAAAACAACAACAAAACAACCAGCGTGACTGTGCCTAACCTCTCAGAGCCTCTTTCCTCATGCTGAGGTGAGCGTGAGGTTTGCTGTGTTTTAAAAAGAAAGCATCACTCTTCTCCAGCGCTAAGAGATCGTGCCCCTGGCGTGTGTGAGGTAACCGAACACATTAACATACCTTCCTTTCCTGTTGCAACGTCACACTTATACCTGCCTGACCACATCCTGGTATTTTTCTTTTGGAAATCCTGATCTCAGGAGAAACAAAGGGATTTATGTAGGCACATGGGGCAGCTGTCCCTGTCTCACCTGCATTTGACATCTCTGCTCTGCTCAAGCAGACGCCGCAGCTCCCATCACGAAGTCGCCTTTCCTCGGCCCCCACTTCTGCCTTTTTCTGTGGAGCTGCAGTTTCAGCGGGACAGGGTCCTTAAGTCTGCATTTGTGATAAGGGAGGCAGCAGTTTCTGCTAAAGCGGCTTTCTCCACGTGGGTTGAGTCTGCCTGACTGATAACAGATCAGAAACAGCGAGTGGTCTTTGAAATGCCTGTAGTGGGGGAAATGAAAGGATCTTATGTTTTTGATCAAAGGATGACATCTTCCAGCTTGGAAAAGGGGGTTGTTCTGCCTGCCAAGGTCTGTGCCATTCCGTTACTTACTTACCCTAGGGAAGAAGATTCGATTTCCTAGCTATTATACTGCTACATAGTTTTAAAATATATTTATAGCTATGCACTTTTCAGTCATTTTGCTTTCCCTTCCCAATGCCTGTCTTCGACTAATCTGGCCCCCAGATACGTTGCCCTGTGATTCTTAACCGAAAAGGCAATTAAACAATTCTCTGGATCCTCTGTCCTTGTTGAACCCGCACTTCTGAAGAGACGGCACACTTTCAACGAAGGGGGGATTTAAGTGAAAAGAAAGACGCCATGTTGAGCGGTAGGCACAGAGTGCGATGACGCCCAGGGTCATTCTGCAGGACGTAGTTCGTGTGAGTAACAAAACTGGCTGAGGGCAAAGTGTGGTGCGGAAAGGGCAAAACAGGGCCCAAGTCTATGCTTGGTGCCCAAGACGGTGCCCAAGTCTTCACTCTCTCTGCACTGAGGAGAGATGACAAGAGGATACAGAGAAAGGACAGGACAAGAAGGGGTCTAAGGCGCTGGGCTGAAGAGGAGGCAGTGTGGAAACCAGACAAGGATGGACAGACGAGGGACAACTAGAAATTCACTCCCAAGCAAAGACCGTATTCTATTACCGGCAGCCTAAGCACTTTGTGGGGAGCTCCTTAAGTCCTACTGGTGTCAGATTATGCCATTTGCTGGTTTACCAACCGTGAATGCTGAATCTGCTTGTTCCCAGTATGTGAGTGTGTGTGTACTTACAAACACACACACACACACACACACACACACACACACACACACACACACACACACA